>NC_084747.1:23083728-23218728 GCF_033978785.1 Entelurus aequoreus | reverse complement strand
CGAACATTAGTACACACACGCACTCATGCGCACATTCGTACACACACGCACTCTTGCGCACATTAGTTCACATATGCACTGATGCGTACATTTGTACATGCACGCACTCACGTGCACATTCGTACACACACGCACTCCTGCGCACATTAGTTCACATATGCACTGATGCGTACATTTGTACATGCACGCACTCACGTGCACATTCGTACACACGCACTCATGCACACATTAGTACACACACACAGGCATGCACTCATGCATACACAGGCATGCACTCATGCATGTGTATGCAGGCATGAGTCAATGAGTCCAAGTGTAGTCCTCAAGTCACACTAGTAGTTCCCAGTCTGTGTGGGTGAAACCAAGTTCAAGTCTCTTTAGCGCCCCCATGAGGATGAAAAGAGTGTTTTCAGCACATGAGCCTACTGAAATGACATTTTTTTATTGAAACGGGGATAGCAGATCCATTCTATGTGTCATACTTGATCATTTTGCGATATTGCCATATTTTTGCTGAAAGGATTTAGTAGAGAACATCGACAATAAAGTTCGCAACTTTGGGTATCTGATAAAAAAAAGCCTTGCCTGTAGCGGAAGTAGCGTGACGTTGTCAGTTGATCGCCTCCTCATATTTTCCTATTGTTTACAATGGAGCGAGAGCGATTCGGACCGAGAAAGCCACGATTACCCCATTAATTTGAGCCAGGATGAAAGATTCGTGGATGAGGAACGTGAGAGTGAAGGACTAGAGTGCAGGGCAGGACGTATCTTTTTTCGCTCTGACCGTAACTTAGGTACAAGCTGGCTCATTGGATTCCACACTCTCTCCTTTTTCTATTGTGGATCACGGATTTGTATTTCAAACCACCTGGGATACTATATCCTCTTGAAAATGAGAGTCCAGAACGCCAAATGGACATTCACAATGACTTTTATCTCCACGACAATACATCGGCGAAACACTTTAGCTACGGAGCTAACGTGATAGCATCGTGCTTAACTGCATATACCGTATTTCCTTGAATTGGCGCCGGGAATATGGTATTCGCATGCCTCGAATTACAGCCGGGTCAAACTAGTTTCGCAAAATAATTAGCGCATGCTTGGCACTTCCGCCGGGTCAAATATGAGTCATTAAATGACTCCTGCCTCCTGGTGGTAGAGGGCGCTAGTGATCGTTTTTGCGACTGCTGGTACCGCAGTGCAGCAGAAGAAGACAACCGGCAGCAAGAGTGCGCAGCCATTGTTTGCTTGGAGTTTTACCATGGAGGATTACATATCTAAAATAAAACAGTTTTCTAAACTGGACTTTCAATGGAAGCAGGAGGTAATACTTAAAAGGAAGATCTCCATCGAGACAGAGAGACTTTTAAAACTGAAGAAAGATAAGGAAGACTTCTATATCGATGCTTTTCTTCAAAAGGAGATGGCATGGACTCATTTATACCTAAAGGTAAGACAATAATAACATTTTTTTTTATTAAATGTGCTTTTCATGATAAGGTAAACGCCGGAGTGAGAAGAGGTTTTAAAATAATTAGCGCATGCTTAACCATCCCGCAGGCTTCTGGTAAGCGCCGGAGTGACATGAGGTTTTAAATTAATTAGCGCCCCTGCGGCTATTCAAGGAAATACGGTAGAAACAAAATAAATAAACCCCTGACTGGAAGGATAGACAGAAGATCAACAATACTATTAAACCATGTACATGTAACTACACGGTTAATGCTTTCCAGCCTGGCGAAGCTTAACAATGCTGTTGCTAACGACGCCATTGAAGCTAACTTAGCTACGGAGCTAACGTGATAGCATTGTGCTTAACTGCATATAGAAACAAAATAAATAAATCCCTGACTGGAAGGATAGACAGAAGATCAACAATACTATTAAACCATGGACATGTAAATACACGGTTAATGCTTTCCAGCCTGGCGAAGCTTAACAATGCTGTTGCTAACGACGCCATTGAAGCTAACTTAGTATAACAGGACCTCACAGAGCTATGCTAAAAACATTAGCGCTCCACCTACGCCAGCCAACCCTCATCTGGTCATCAACACCCGTGCTCACCTGCGTTCCAGCGATTGACGGAAGGAAAAACGAAGGACTTCACCACGATCATCCGTGCGGTCGGTGGCTAGCGTCGGCTAGCGCGTCTGCTATCCGAGTCATTGTCCTCCTGGTTGTGTTGCTGTAGTCCGCCGCTAATACACCGATCCCACCTACAGCTTTCTTCTTTGCAGTCTCCATTGTTCATTAAACAAACTGCAAAAGATTCACCAACACAGATGTCCAGAATACTGTGGAATTATGAGATGAAAACAGAGCTTTTTTGTATTGGATTCAATGGTGTAGCGATACTTCTGTTTCACTGGCTACGTCACGCGCATACGTCATCATCCATAGACGTTTTCAAGCGGAAGTTTAGCGGGAAATGTAAAATGTCACTTTATAAGTTAACCCGGCCGTATTGGCATGTGTTGCAATGTTAAGATGTCGTCATTGATATATAAACTATCAGACTGCGTGCTCGCTAGTAGTGGCTTTCAGTAGGCCTTTAATCATCCTGTCAAGTCTGTAATATTGAGTATATCTTTGTTTCAGGTCCGAGTCTGGTCCAGATCCTCTTGTCCAGGTCCTGGAGGTTCTGATCAGCAGTGAGCTCAACATGAACCAGGCTGCTCCAGGTGAGGGAACTGACAATCTTTCTAAATAAAATGGAGGTCCTCACATAAACAACTCTAATCATCCAAAAATACTCACCTCCATTTCAACCAAATATTAGCAACATTGTTATTACAAGCAGACTAGCTATGTTTTAACACACGGCTAATTAGCTTGTTGCTGCTACATGGACGTCATCAGCTGGTGAGCTGCTCTCCCGCCTCGTATTCTAGATGATAACCTGGATAGTATCGCACAAGTTGGTCAACTTTGACAGCCAATTTAGACCCTGAAATGGGGAGAAAAGCACTTGGTTCCACCCCTCTTTGTTCTTCCTGAGGATGGAGTCATTCTCCACCTAAATGGGAATATATGAACATCCTCACAGTGACCGCAGACTTTGTACAGTAAGTGATGTTTTATACATGTTATTATGAATGTTACTACATGACATATATACTTACATCATGTATATATTACATGTTATTATGAATGTTACTACATGACATATATACTTACATCATGTATATATTACATGTTATTATGAATGTTACTACATGACATATATACTTACATCATGTATATATTACATGTTATTATGAATGTTACTACATGACATATATACTTACATCATGTATATATTACATGTTATTATGAATGTTACTACATGACATATATACTTACATCATGTATATATTACATGTTATTATGAATGTTACTACATGACATATATACTTACATCATGTATATATTACATGTTATTATGAATGTTACTACATGACATATATACTTACATCATGTATATACTACATGTTATTATGAATGTCACTACATGACATATATACTTACATCATGTATATATTACATGTTATTATGAATGTTACTACATGACATATATACTTACATCATGTATATATTACATGTTATTATGAATGTTACTACATGACATGTATACTTACATCATGTATATATTACATGTTATTATGAATGTTACTACATGACATATATACTTACATCATTTATATATTACATGTTATTATGAATGTTACTACATGACATGTATACTTACATCATTTATATATTACATGTTATTATGAATGTTACTACATGACATATATACTTACATCATGTATATATTACATGTTATTATGAATGTTACTACATGACATGTATACTTACATCATGTATATATTACATGTTATTATGAATGTTACTACATGACATGTATACTTACATCATTTATATATTACATGTTATTATGAATGTTACTACATGACATATATACTTACATCATGTATATATTACATGTTATTATGAATGTTACTACATGACATATATACTTACATCATGTATATATTACATGTTATTATGAATGTTACTACATGACATATATACTTACATCATGTATATATGACATGTTATTATGAATGTTACTACATGACATATATACTTACATCATGTATATATGACATGTTATTATGAATGTTACTACATGACATATATACTTACATCATGTATATATTACATGTTATTATGAATGTTACTACATGACATATATACTTACATCATGTATATATTACATGTTATTATGAATGTTACTACATGACATATATACTTACATCATGTATATATGACATGTTGTTATGAATGTTACTACATGACATATATACTTACATCATGTATATATTACATGTTATTATGAATGTTACTACATGACATATATACTTACATCATGTATATATTACATGTTATTATGAATGTTACTACATGACATGTATACTTACATCATGTATATATTACATGTTATTATGAATGTTACTACATGACATATATACTTACATCATGTATATATGACATGTTATTATGAATGTTACTACATGACATATATACTTACATCATGTATATATTACATGTTATTATGAATGTTACTACATGACATATATACTTACATCATGTATATATTACATGTTATTATGAATGTTACTACATGACATATATACTTACATCATGTATATATTACATGTTATTATGAATGTTACTACATGACATATATACTTACATCATGTATATATTACATGTTATTATGAATGTTACTACATGACATGTATACTTACATCATGTATATATTACATGTTATTATGAATGTTACTACATGACATATATACTTACATCATGTATATATTACATGTTATTATGAATGTTACTACATGACATATATAATATGTATATATTGACATATATAAAATGATCAAAATATGTAAATATTAGGTGTTATTTTGAGTGTTACTACATTACATATATACTTACAGCGTGTATTTAAAACCTTGATGGAGGTTTTTTTAGAGCGCTTTATTGGCGGAATAAAACAACTCCATTGTTAGCTGACTTTTGCTAATGTTTATTCAGGATTTAGAATGCATTAAAAAAGAAAACCAGTCTTACATAAGGATTGTGGATAATAGGCAAAGTTCCCCAAAAAAGTGC
This sequence comes from Entelurus aequoreus, assembly GCF_033978785.1. Classification (NCBI taxonomy): domain Eukaryota; kingdom Metazoa; phylum Chordata; class Actinopteri; order Syngnathiformes; family Syngnathidae; genus Entelurus; species Entelurus aequoreus. The sequence goes on along the minus strand of NC_084747.1, from coordinate 23,213,580 downwards.
AGTTCCCCTTTAATGAGGTCATAGTTGGTTGATGATGTCATGGATAGGAAGCCGCACTAATCAAAGATGTCGATGGCGAGGTGCGTCAATAACGGGCAGCTGTTGAATGGATGACATCATCGCTCCTCAAGGATGCAGCAGGGTGTGTGGGGGGGGGGGGGGGGGTGCAGTGTTGCCCCGGTGATATCATTTCTGTGTGTGGATTGGCCACTGGGGTTGGTGACGTCACACATCTCCCAGCTCCGAACTGAGGCCACGGCTCAGACGTGCGCTGACAGGAAGTGGCCGTCCCCGCTGTGGCGTTGGGGGGGGGGGAGCGGTCACGCTGAAGGTGCGGACATGGAGCGAGGCGGCGTTGGAGACTTGGTCCTCTGCTACATCAACATGAAGAGTCCAGGTAGCGTTGCTGTGGACAGGTCATTAGGGCATCGTGGGTGACCAGTCGTTGCCATGGTTACAGTGGACGAAATCACTGTTTGTTTGATAGAAGGAACAGGAAGTTGACCCGCGTCTCCATCTTGGTTTCAGCTTTGCCTCCCAAGCCGGCCAAGTCCTCCACGCCGGCGGCCGCCTCGTGCACCTTCAACAACAGCATGGCGCTGCAGGACGCCGAGTGGTACTGGGGCGACATCTCCAGGTAACGCACGGCCACCTGCACGCGCGCACAGAGAGGCTTCTTTACCACTTCCTGTTTCAGGGAGGAAGTCAATGAGAAGCTACGGGACACCGCCGACGGCACCTTCTTGGTGCGGGACGCCTCCACCAAGATGCACGGGGATTACACGCTGACCCTGAGGTGAACGCCGCCACATTGTCCTCGCCACGTGCACAGGTGAGGGTTACCGAGGTGTGTGTGTGTGTGCAGGAAGGGAGGCAACAACAAGCTGATCAAGATCTTCCATCGGGAGGGCAAGTACGGCTTCTCAGACCCGCTCACCTTCAGCTCGGTGGTGGAGCTCATCAACCATTACCGCCATGAGTCTCTGGCACAGTACAACCCCAAGCTGGACGTCAAGCTGCTCTACCCGGTCTCCAAGCACCAGCAGGTACGCTCGCACCGTCGCCGCCACACCCGTGCCCGCCTCTGACGGGATGTCCTTCAGGACCAGGTGGTGAAGGAGGACAGCGTGGAAGCCGTGGGCAAGAAGCTCCACGAGTACCACCTGCAGTACCAGGAGAAGAACCGCGAGTACGACCGGCTGTATGAAGAATACACCAGAACCTCTCAGGTAAACACGCCTACTTCTTTGTGACCCACCTGCAGACGCAGACATTCCATACATCAGGGGTGCCCACACTCTTTCTGCAGGACAATGTACCACGTGGAGGAGATCTACCTTATTCATACACAGTCCTGCTCAAAAGTCTACATACACTTGTAAAGAACATCATGTCTGGACTTTACAACTCTTATTTGTAGTGATTGGAGCACATACTTGTTGCTCACTAAAAACATTCATGAAGTTTGCTTCTTTTATGAATTTATTATGGCTCTACTGAAAATGTGAGGGTGAAAAGTATACATACAGCAATGTTAATATTTGCTTCCTTGGCAAGTTGACCTGCAATAAGGCGCTTCTGGTAGCCATCCACAAGCTTCTGCTTGACCACTAAATTGCTGCAGTTCAGCTAAATGTGTTGCTTTTCTGACATGGACTTGTTTCTTCAGCATTGTCCACACCTTTAAGTCAGGACTTTGGGAAGGCCATTCTGAAACCTTCATTCTAGCCTGATTTAGCCATTCCTTTACCACTTTTGAGGTGTGTTTGGGGTCATTGTGCTGTTGGAACACCCAACAAGACCCAACCTCCGGGCTGATGATTTTAGCTTGTCCTGAACAATTTGGAGCTAATCCTCCTTTTTAAATCAGCTAATCAGGCTAGAATGAAGGTTTAAGAATGGCCTTCCCAAAGTCATGACTTAAAGGTGTGGACAATAAATAGATAGATAGATATATACACTAGCGTTCAAAAGTTTGGGGTCACATGTAAATGTCCTTATTTTTGAAGGAAAAGCACTGTACTTTTCAATGAAGATAGCTTTAAACTAGTCTTAACTTTACAGAAATACACTCTATACATTGCTAATGTGGTAAATGACTATTCTAGCTGCAAATGTCTGCTTTTTGGTGCAATATATACATAGGTGTATAGAGGCCCATTTCCAGCAACTATCACTCCAGTGTTCTAATGGTACAATGTGTTTGCTCATTGGCTCAGAAGGCTAATTGATGATTAGAAAACCCTTGTGCAATCATGTTCACACATCTGAAAACACTTTAGCTCCTTACAGAAGCTACAAAACTGACCTTCCTTTGAGCAGATTGACTTTCTGGAGCATCACATTTGTGGGCTCAATTAAACGCTCAAAATGGCCAGAAAAAGAGAACTTTCATCTGAAACTCGACAGTCTATTCTTGTTCTTAGAAATGAAGGCCATTCAACAAAATGGTTTGGGTGACCCCCAACTTTTGAACGGTAGTGTAGGTCTTTATTGTCATTGCACAAGTACAACGAAACTTTGTTTTCAGCACAAAGCCGTTGAAGATGAGACAAACAAAACAGGGTTACAGAACAGGAACGCTGATGGGTCGCCACAAGGCGCCCCGTAAAAGATGGGAAAAGGGTAAAACGCTGGAGAAGGATGAGTAAAAAAATAGAATCTAGACTGGGCTCCTAAGGGGTGGGAAAAACATCTTCAGATATCTAGCAACAGAGGGGAGGGAGTGCGAGGTAATGGTGGCAGGCTGCAGCTCTCAGGCGCTGACCATGCTTCCATCACCCCTATGGGATTTGCGTCAAGGGCGTTGGATTGGGGGTGTGGTGTGTGTATGTGTGTGTGGCCTATATTTTTGTGGATGTATGTTTGTGTGTAAGCCTACAGTGTGTCTCTGTTCCGCGGCCTTGATCTTGTGCAGCCGATAAGTCCAAAGTCAACAACAACAGGTGTGTGTCCATGAGAGACAAGAAGGGAGTTTGTTGTGTCTTCGCCACACTGTCCTTCGGGAGAGTCTCCAAACCAGGGAAACAATCCAAGTCAGAATGTTTTGTATGCCAGTGAAAATAACATTTGCTTTTCACTCTAAATTGTATGACTGGTCTTCAAAAATCCTGCAAGGCGGACAGTCCGATGTTACCCAAATCACAAGTGTCCACAGTTCTTCCCGCATCCTCCAATCATTCGTGGCAGCTTTGGGCTACTTTGAAGACTGCCAGCAACTTCCAGTTTGTGGACAAACTAGAGCAGGACTTACTCCAATCAGCAGATGTCCTGTTGTCATCATTCCCAATAGCTGATATCTTCACCTCCTCCACTGAAAGGGTCACCGGGCACGCGGCACTCCTTCTTCTCCCAAGAGTCCGTGGTGTGTCCAGCAACAACCGCTCCGTCACGACAAGCAGGTTCCCCCCAAAACCAAGATCTTGTTAATTTCGTTGAGGCCAGTTAAATAGTTCCAATGTTTAGATTTGGAGAGCAGTGCAAAAAGAGGCAAGAAGAAAGTTAAGACAAGACAAAGAAGCAAGCAGGAGAGGGAAGGGGAGCGTCCACCCTCCATGAAGCGAGCAGGAGAGGGAAGAGGAGCGTCCACCCTCCATGAAGCAAGCAGGAGAGGGAAGAGGAGCGTCCACCCTCCATGAAGCGAGCAGGAGAGGGAAGGGGAGCGTCCACCCTCCATGAAGCAAGCAGGAGAGGGAAGGGGAGCGTCCACCCTCCATGAAGCGAGCAGGAGAGGGAAGGGGAGCGTCCACCCTCCATGAAGCAAGCAGGAGAGGGAAGGGGAGCGTCCACCCTCCATGAAGCAAGCAGGAGAGGGAAGGGGAGCGTCCACCCTCCATGAAGCGAGCAGGAGAGGGAAGGGGAGCGTCCACCCTCCATGAAGCAAGCAGGAGAGGGAAGGGGAGCGTCCACCCTCCATGAAGCGAGCAGGAGAGGGAAGGGGAGCGTCCACCCTCCATGAAGCAAGCAGGAGAGGGAAGGGGAGCGTCCACCCTCCATGAAGCAAGCAGGAGAGGGAAGGGGAGCGTCCACCCTCCATGAAGCAAGCAGGAGAGGGAAGGGGAGCGTCCACCCTCCATGAAGCAAGCAGGAGAGGGAAGGGGAGCGTCCACCCTCCATGAAGCAAGCAGGAGAGGGAAGGGGAGCGTCCACCCTCCATGAGTGCCAGAGAGAAAGGTGCTGAAGAAACAAGTCCATGTCAGAAAAGCAACACATTTAGCTGAAGTGCAGCAATTTAGTGGTCAAGCAGCAGCTTGTGGATGGCTACCAAAAGTGCCTTATTGCAGGTCAACTTGCCAAGGAAGCAAATATTAACATTGCTGTATGTATACTTTTGACCCTCACATTAATAATACATTCATAAAACAAGCAAACTTCATGAATGTTTTTTGTGAGCAACAAGTATGTGCTCCTCACTACATCACCACAAAATAAGAACTGTAGAAAGTCCAGCCAGCCATGACATGATGTTCTTTATATAGATGTATTCATGAAAGGTGTTTACTGATAATACAAGCATGTCTTTCATGACAACAAGAATATAAGTTGGTGTATGAGCTGTTCTGATGACTGACAAGGTAGTTCCTGGCTATAGGTGGTACAATCCTGACCATGCGCCAGAATTTTAACGCAAAAAAAAAAAAATTTACTTTTTTTCCAATTGACAGTAATATGCTGTAAAGAACACTGTCAAATGTATTGTCCTTTTTATTAATTGGATGGGTAGTTTGCTGTAAAATCATAAGTCAAGCAGATATTTAAGTACGGTGTTTTTCAGACTAAATCGCAGTTTTTTCATAGTTTGGCCAGGGGTGCGACTTATACTCAGGAGCGTCTTATGTGTGAAATGATGAACACATTAGCGTAAATTATCCAATAATATTATTCAGGTAAGAGACTAGACGTATAAGATTTCATGGGATTTAGGAGTGACAGATTGTTTGGTAAACGTATAGCATGTTCTATATGTTATAGTTATTTGAATGACTCTTACCATAATATGTTACGTTAACATACCAGTTGGTTATTTATGCCTCATATAACGTACACTTATTCAGCCTGTTGTTCACTATTCTTTAGACACTTTAAAGGCCTACTGAAATGAATTTTTTTTATTTAAACGGGAATAGCAGATCCATTCTGTGTGTCATACTTGATCATTTGGCGATATTGCCATATTTTTGCTGAAAGGATTTAGTAGAGAAAATCGACAATAAAGTTCGCAACTTTTGCTCGCTGATAAAAAAAAGCCTTGCCTGTAGCGGAAGTAGCGTGACGTCACAGGAGCTAGTATTCCTCACAATTCCCCGTTGTTTACAATGGAGCGAGAGAGATTCGGACCGAGAAAGTGATGATTACCCCATTAATTTGAGCCAGGATGAAAGATTCGTAGATGAGGAACGTTACAGTGAAGGACTTGAGAGGCAGTGATGGACGTATCTTTTTTCGCTCTGACCGTAACTTAGGTACAAGCTGGCTCATTGGATTCCACACTCTCTCCTTTTTCTATTGTGGATCACAGATTTGTATTTTAAACCATTTTAGATACTATATCCTCTTGAAAATGAGAGTCGAGAACGCCAAATGGACATTCACGGTGACTGAACATGTACATACACGATTAATAATTCAGCTTTGCGAAGCTAAAAAAAAAATAGAAGCTAACCTAGCTACGTAGCCAACTTGATAGCAGCAGTCTCAAATGCAGATAGAAACTAAATTTAAAAAAAACCTGACTGGATGGATAGACAGAAGATCAATAATACTATTAAACCATGAACATGTAAATACACGATTAATAATATTCAGCTTGGCGAAGCTAAAAAAAACAGAAGCTAACCTAGCTGCGTAGCTAACTTAGATGCGGCGGCGGGCGTTGTACGCTTCTGACGACACCCCGGCCGCCATCAGAGTCGGCAAGAAACATATATTTCCCCAAAGTTACGTACGTCACATGCACATATCGACACGCACGTACGGACAATCGATCAAATGTTTGGAAGCCAAAGCTGTACTCACCGTAGTGCGTCTGCTATCCTGCTCAAAACACAACACAACCTCCTGGTGTTGGTGTTGCTGTAGTCCGCTGCTCCACCGGCTCCAACTTTCTTATTTGCAGTCTCCATTGTCCATTAAACAAATTGCTCAATCGCTTTATTAACAAGCGGTAACTGGTTGTAGTTCAAAAAGTAACGCACACATACACGAGCTGCTGTTAGCCAAAAGTCACGCTCACACACACTCAAGTTCTCCGCCAACTCACTCGCGCATGCGCGTTCCCCAAACCCTTAAAGACACAGTACACTAATGCAAATATCACAGATATTAACAGTATTGTACTTAGCCGCTAAGACACCGATCCATCCCACCTACAACGTTCTTCTTTGCAGTCTCCATTGTTCATTAAACAAATTGCAAAAGATTCAGAACACTGTGGAATTTTGTCGAAGAAAACAAGAGGCTTTTCTATCGGGTCCGATGGGGTCCAACCACTTCCGTTGCTTTTGTGACGTCACGCGCATAAATCATATCCAAAGGAGTTTTTCAAGCGGAAGTGTGGCGGGAATTTTAAAATGTCACTTTATAAGTTAACCCGGCCGTATTGGCATGTGTTGCAATGTTAAGATGTCATCATTGATATATAAACTATCAGACTGCGTGCTCGCTAGTAGTGGTTGGTAGTAGTGGCTTTCAGTAGGCCTTTAAATTGCCTTTCAAATGTCTATTCTTGCTGTTGGCTTTTATCAAATACATTTCCCCCCAAAAAATGCCACTTATACTCCAGTGCGACTTATATGTTTTTTTCCTTCTTTATTTTGCATTTTCGGCCGGTGCGACTTATACTCCGGTGCAACTTATACTCCGGTGCGACTTATACTCCGGTGCAACTTATACTCCGAAAAATACGGTAGTTATTTTTATTTCGACAAAACATGTTTGGCTAGTATGATAATATAGTGTAATATTTGTTGCAATAATGGATACTATGAAAGTTTAAAAGGCATGCAATTTCAAGCAGTACATATATTTTCTCTGTCAAAATGCAAAAAGTGCATGACATGTCATGGGAAGATATGATTGACACACATCACTTCCAGGTGTAATGATGTCAAACTCAGACACTTAAGTGCTTGCATGACAGAATGATGGCTCCTAGCTGGTGTGGTGGTGGCGACACTTAACTACCCCAGCAGTCATATGGCCTGAAAACTAGAAGCAATATTTGATTTGCTATTTACAAAGCCCAAAAGCAGTGAAGTTGTCAGGTTGTGTAAATGGTAAATAAAAAGAGAATACAACAAATCCTTTTCAACTTATATTCAATGGAATAGACTGCAAAGACAAGATATTTCATGTTCACACTGAGAAACTTTGGTATTTTTTACAAATAATCATGAACTTAGAATTTAATGGCAGCAACACATTGCAAAAAAGGCATTTTTAGCAGTGTGTTACATGGCCTTTCCTTTTAACAACACTCAGTAAAGGTTTGGGAAGTGAGGAGACACATTTTTGAAGTGGAATTATTTCCCATTCTTGCTTGATGTACAGCTTAAGTTGTTCAACAGTCTCCCTTCTCATATTTTAGCTGCCACACATTTTCAATGTCTGGACTACAGGCAGGCCAGTCTAGTACCCACACTCTTTTACTACGCTGTTGTAACACGTGGCTTGGCATTGTCTTGCTGAAATAAGCAGGGGCGTCCATGATAACAACATATGTTGCTCCAAAAGCTGTATGTACCTTTCAGCATTAATGGTGCCTTCACAGATGTGTAAGTTACCCATGTCTTGACCACTAATACACCCCCATACCATCACACATGCTGCCTTTTACACTTTCACCCTAGAACATGTCTTGACCACTAATACACCCCCATACCATCACACATGCTGCCTTTTACACTTTCACCCTAGAACAGTCCCCATGGTTCTTTTCCTCTTTGGTCCACAGTTTCCAAAAACAATTTGAAATGTGGACTCGTCAGACCACAGAACACTTCTCCACTTTGCATGAGTCCATCTTAGATGATCTCGGGGCCCAGAGAAGCTGGCGGCGTTTCTGGGTGTTGTTGATAAATGGCTTTGGCTTTGCATAGTAGAGTTTTAACTTGCACTTACAGATGTAGCGACCAACTGTAGTTAGTGACAGTGGTTTTCTGAAGTGTTCCTGAGCCCATGTGGTGATATCCTTTACACACGGATATCACTTTTTGATGCAGTAGCGCCTGAGGGATCCAAAGTGTGTAATATCATGGCTTACCTGCAGTGATTTCTCCACATTCTCTGAACCTTTTGATGATATTACAGAGCGTAGATGGTGAAATCCCTAAATTCCTATTCCCCTGATCAATGTAGTCTCTGGTATCGTTGCTATCAACATTAGCGGCAGTTAGCACGGCTAACTGTATCCTCCCACGACGTGTTGTGTAACATGTTTACGTCCTCGTCCCTCAGTGATACTTGTAGTAAACCTACTTGCTGCCGTGGACAACTGTAGAAGGACGTTAGCCGCCAGCTCCACGTCAGACAGGAAGTATGCGGGGTTGTGACGGCGACTTGTGTCCTCTCCTCGGCCCGCAGGAGATCCAGATGAAGCGGACCGCCATCGAGGCCTTCAACGAGACCATCAAGATCTTCGAGGAGCAGTGTCAGACGCAGGAGCGCTTCAGCAAGGAGTACATCGAGAAGTTCCGCCGAGAGGGCAACGACAAGGAAATCCAGAGGTAGGCTGTTGCCGTGGCAACTGTGCAGCTGTCGCCATGGGAACCCGCCCCAAAAAGAGCATTGCGTGCCGAGCGTCTGTCGGGGACGTGGCGTCACGTGACCACGTCCTCGATAGTGGTCTCTGTGGTCACGTGACCCGCCTTCTTGGATCCACCAGCGGACTTTGACCACAGGACTGGTGTCCCGTGTCCCCAGGATCGTGGAGAACTACGACAAGCTGAGGTCACGCATCAGCGAGATCGTGGACAGCAAGCGCCACCTGGAGGTGGACCTGAAGAAACAGGCGGCCGACTACAGAGAGATCGACAAGAAGATGAACAGCATCAAGCCGGACCTCATCCAGCTGCGCAAGACCAGAGACCAGTACCTCATGTAGGCCGCCTACCTCAGGACCTGCACTGTACTGGGACTAGCATGTTGCTAACCTGTGTGTGTGTGTGTGTGTGTGTGTGTGTGTGTGTGTGTGTGTGTGTGTGTGTGTGTGTGTGTGTGTGTGTGTGTGTGTGTGTGTGTGTGTGTGTGTGTGTGTGTGTGCGTGCGTGCGTGCGTGTGTGTGCAGGTGGCTGACACAGAAGGGGGTGCGTCAGAGGAAGTTGAACGAGTGGTTGGGTCTGAAGAACGAGACCACAGAAGAGTAAGTTGACACTTGTTAGCTCACGCTGGTGCCTTCAAGGGAGTCGGTACGTTTCAGTGGCAGATGTCTGTAAACTTCCTCAGCCGAGTATCAATGCTGACTGACACTTGAACTCACCACTGACACACAAACACACTGTTACACCTGAACTCACCACCGACTGACACCTAAACTCACCACCGACTGACACCTAAACTCACCACTGACTGACACCTAAACTCACCACTGACTGACACTTGAACTCACCACTGACTGACACCTAAACTCACCACTGACTGACACCTAAACTCAACACTGACTGACACTTGAACTCATCACTGACTGACACTTGAACTCACCACTGACTGATACCTAAACTCACCACTGACTGACACCTAAACTCACCACTGACTGACCCTTGAACTCATCACTGACTGACACCTAAACTCACCACTGAATGACACCTAAACTCACCACTGAATGACACTTGAACTCACCACTGACTGACACCTAAACTCACCACTGACATCCAAACTCACCACTTACTGACACCTGAACTCACCACTGACTGACACCTGAACTCACCACTGACTGACACAAACTCACCACTGACTGACACCTGAACTCACCACTGACACCTGAACTCACCACTGACTGACACCTGAACTCACCACTGACTGACACCTGAACGCACCACTGACTGACACCTGAACGCACCACTGACTGACACAAACTCATCACTGACTGACACCTGAACTCACCACTGACTGACACCTGAACTCACCACTGACAGACACCTAAAATCACCATTGACTGACACCTGAACGCACCACTGACTGACACTTAAACTCATCACTGACTGACACCTGAACTCACCACTGACTGACACCTGAACTCACCACTGACTGACACCTGAACTCATCACTGACTGACACCTGAACTCATCACTGACTGACACCTGAACTCACCACTGACTGACACCTGAACTCACCACTGACTGACACCTGAACTCACCACTGACTGACACCTGAACTCATCACTGACTGACACCTGAACTCATCACTGACTGACACCTGAACTCATCACTGACTGACACCTGAACGCACCACTGACTGACACCTGAACTCATCACTGACTGACACCTGAATGCACCACTGACTGACAATTGAACTCATCACTGACTGACACTTGAACTCATCACTGACTGACACCTAAACTCATCACTGACTGACACCTGAACGCACCACTGACTGACACTTGAACTCATCACTGACTGACACTTGAACTCATCACTGACTGACACTTGAACTCATCACTGACTGACACCTAAACTCACCACTGACTGACACTTGAACTCATCACTGACTGACACCTAAACTCACCACTGACTGACACTTGAACTCATCACTGACTGACACCTAAACTCACCACTGACTGATACCTAAACTCACCACTGACTGACACTTGAACTCATCACTGACTGACACCTGAACGCACCACTGACTGACACCTGAACTCATCACTGACTGACACCTGAACGCACCACTGACTGACACCTGAACTCATCACTGACTGACACCTGAATGCACCACTGACTGACAATTGAACTCACCACTGACTGACACTTGAACTCATCACTGACTGACACCTAAACTCATCACTGACTGACACCTGAACGCACCACTGACTGACACCTGAACGCACCACTGACTGACACTTGAACTCATCACTGACTGACACTTGAACTCATCACTGACTGACACTTGAACTCATCACTGACTGACACCTAAACTCACCACTGACTGACACTTGAACTCATCACTGACTGACACCTAAACTCACCACTGACTGACACTTGAACTCATCACTGACTGACACCTAAACTCACCACTGACTGATACCTAAACTCACCACTGACTGACACTTGAACTCATCACTGACTGACACCTGAACGCACCACTGACTGACACCTGAACGCACCACTGACTGACACCTGAACTCATCACTGACTGACACCTGAATGCACCACTGACTGACAATTGAACTCACCACTGACTGACACTTGAACTCATCACTGACTGACACTTGAACTCATCACTGACTGACACCTAAACTCATCACTGACTGACATCTGAACGCACCACTGACTGACACTTGAACTCATCACTGACTGACACTTGAACTCATCACTGACTGACACCTAAACGCACCACTGACTGACACTTGAACTCATCACTGACTGACACTTGAACTCATCACTGACTGACACTTGAACTCATCACTGACTGACACCTGAACGCACCACTGACTGACACCTGAACTCATCACTGACTGACACCTGAATGCACCACTGACTGACAATTGAACTCACCACTGACTGACACTTGAACTCATCACTGACTGACACCTAAACTCATCACTGACTGACACCTGAACGCACCACTGACTGACACTTGAACTCATCACTGACTGACACTTGAACTCATCACTGACTGACACCTAAACGCACCACTGACTGACACTTGAACTCATCACTGACTGACACTTGAACTCATCACTGACTGACACTTGAACTCATCACTGACTGACACCTAAACTCACCACTGACTGACACTTGAACTCATCACTGACTGACACCTAAACTCACCACTGACTGACACCTAAATTCACCACTGACTGACACTTGAACTCACCACTGACTGACATCTAAACTCACCACTGACTGACACTTGAACTCATCACTGACTGACACTTGAACTCATCACTGACTGACACTTGAACTCATCACTGACTGACACCTAAACTCACCACTGACTGACACTTGAACTCATCACTGACTGACACCTAAACTCACCACTGACTGACACCTGAACTCACCATTGACTGATACCTGAACGCACCACTGACTGACACAAACTCATCACTGACTGACACCTGAACTCACCACTGACTGACACCTGAACTCACCACTGACTGACACCTGAACTCACCAGTGACAGACACCTAAAATCACCATTGACTGACACCTGAACGCACCACTGACTGACACTTAAACTCATCACTGACTGACACCTGAACTCACCACTGACTGACACCTGAACTCACCACTGACTGACACCTGAACTCACCACTGACTGACACCTGAACTCATCACTGACTGACACCTGAACGCACCACTGACTGACACCTAAACTCATCACTGACTGACACCTGAACTCACCACTGACTGACACCTGGACTCATCACTGACTGACACCTGAACTCATCACTGACTGACACCTGAACGCACCACTGACTGACACCTAAACTCATCACTGACTGACACCTGAACTCACCACTGACTGACAATTGAACTCATCACTGACTGACACCTGAACTCATCACTGACTGACACCTGAACGCACCACTGACTGACACCTAAACTCATCACTGACTGACACCTGAACTCACCACTGACTGACACCTGGACTCATCACTGACTGACACCTGAACTCATCACTGACTGACACCTGAACGCACCACTGACATTTGAACTCACCAACTGAAGCTCAAATTCCCAAATGAGACCCGAACTCACTGCTGGCTGACATCCAAATTCCCGATTGACACCTGAACTCACCACTCAGCCTGGGTGTTGTGTTCAGGGAGTGATGTCAGGTGTGTGTGTGTGTGTTGTCTACCACGACTCAGGTGTGTGTGTGTGTGTGTGTGCAGTGAGTACAGCATGGTGGAGGATGAGGAGGACCTTCCTCACCACGATGAGCGACTGTGGCGACTTGGAAACATCAACCGCCTTCAGGCTGAATCTTTGCTGCGCAGCAAGAAGGACGGAACATTCCTGGTGCGGGACAGCAGCAAGCAGGGCTGCTACGCCTGCTCTGTGGTGTACGTCTACTACACACAGTGTTACTGTTCAAACATACCTGCTCTGTGGTGTACGTCTACTACACACAGTGTTACTATTCAAACATACCTGCTCTGTGGTGTACGTCTACTACACACAGTGTTACTATTCAAACATACCTGCTCTGTGGTGTACGTCTACTACACACAGTGTTACTATTCAAACATACCTGCTCTGTGGTGTACGTCTACTACACACAGTGTTACTATTCAAACATACCTGCTCTGTGGTGTACGTCTACTACACACAGTGTTACTATTCAAACATACCTGCTCTGTGGTGTACGTCTACTACACACAGTGTTACTATTCAAACATACCTGCTCTACTACACTACTGTCTCATGATGCTGCTACAAGCACTGATCTGCAGTCTTATACTTGTTTACTAAGTGTGTGTGTGTGTGTGTGTTCCAGGGTGGACGGCGAGGTGAAGCACTGCGTCATCAACAAGACGAGTACAGGATTCGGCTTCGCTGAGCCGTACAACTTGTACTCGTCCCTGAAGGAGCTGGTGCTGCACTACCAGCACACCTCACTGGTGCAACACAACGACTCTCTCAACGTCACGCTGGCCTTCCCCGTCTACAGCCAGCAGCGCCGCTGACACGCCCCCTTTCCAACATGGCCCACTTCCCTGTCTACAGCGCCGCTGACACGCCCCCTTTCCAACATGGCCCACTTCCCTGTCTACAGCGCCGCTGACACGCCCCCTTTCCAACATGGCCCACTTCCCTGTCTACAGCGCCGCTGACACGCCCCCTTTCCAACATGGCCCACTTCCCCGTCTAATGCGCCGCTGACACGCCCCCTTTCCAACATGGCCCACTTCCCCGTCTACAGCCAGCAGCGCCGCTGACACGCCCCCTTTCCAACATGGCCCACTTCCCCGTCTACAGCGCCGCTGACACGCCCCCTTTCCAACATGGCCCACTTCCCCGTCTAAAGCGCCGCTGACACGCCCCCTTTCCAACATGGCCCACTTCCCCGTCTAAAGCGCCGCTGACACGCCCCCTTTCCAACATGGCCCACTTCCCCGTCTACAGCGCCGCTGACACGCCCCCTTTCCAACATGGCCCACTTCCCCGTCTACAGCGCCGCTGACACGCCCCCTTTCCAACATGGCCGACTTCCCCGTCTACAGCGCCGCTGACACGCCCCCTTTCCAACATGGCCCACTTCCCCGTCTAAAGCGCCGCTGACACGCCCCCTTTCCAACATGGCCGACTTCCCCGTCTACAGCCAGCAGCGCCGCTGACACGCCCCCTTTCCAACATGGCCGACCTGTGCTTCCTGTCCAAAGTGGAACTATGACGGAGGACTTTGGACCCGCCTTCCCTGTCAAAATGAGGTACTGACGCGGCGGCCTCTGACTGAGCTAATTCCAAAGACTCCGCCCCCTTCTTTGGGCGCCGTCCGAACATCCCATCACAAAACACTTTTGCTTTTCCGGCGCATTAACGTTTGGAGTCCAGTATTTAACGCCCGTTGCTGCGGCAACCACCTGTGCTTTCACCACGCTCTTATTTTGAAATGTTTTTCACCTAATCAACTTTGTGTCAATAAAAGACTTTTCGCTGCGTGGTGCCGTCACGTTTTCTCTGCGCTCGTGAGCGACGGAAGAAAAGAGAGCGGGCGGTGAGTGGAAAAACAACAAAAAGTTTATTGGCGTTGGCACACTTTTCTTTTTTTGTAACGAAACATTCCATCCAAACAAAACACGACAACTTTTGTCCCCAAAAGAAAGACGACACGGAACATGCAACACCTATTTACACCTCCGCTGTGCCACAAAGCATTGTGGGTACGCCCCGCCCCATCAGACAACTATTTTCCCTTTGTTCCGCTGAGTGATGACACATTTGATGAGCTAACGATGCAGGTGAGGAGATGTGCAGTCGAGAGCTGTGATTGGCTCCGTGCCACCGATGACATCACGAATGTGAAACTGCTAGCTAGCTAACTGACAAGGGCGTCCTGTCGCGGGAGAACAGCCTGTGATTGGACGGTGGCCGTTGATGTCATCCAAAAGGGGCGGGGCTTAAGACGAGTTGAAGTGGTAGTGTTCTAAAAAGAACAACAAAGGTCCTGGTGGGTGTAGGCGGAGTCCTTAGGAGGTCTTGACCAGGTCGTAGACGTAGATGTGGAAGTCGTCGTCGAACTTGATGAAGTAGACGGAGGGCTTGGCCTCCACCTGGTGGATGACCATTCCGGAGCGCTTGCCGCCGTCCTCCTTGGCGTACTCCACCTGCTTGCCCACCAGGCTGTCCACCACCTCGCCGGGCTCGCGTTCCGCCGCCACGCTGTCGTCTGCACGCACAGGAAGCAGCGGTCAGGTTAGCGGCACGTGCGCTGACGTTCGGGCGCCACTCACTGGAGTCGGGCATGATGCGCAGGTCGCCCTCCTTGTAGTCGTCCAGCAGCTGGTACATGTAGAGCACCGGGTCCTTCTCGTAGGTGATGTAGAACCACGACGTCATGATGGGCGCCCGGGCCAGGACCATGCCGCGCCACTCCTCCTTGGGCCCGTCCTCCGTCTCGAACATGTGCTCCACCGCCTTCCCGATCATGGCGTCGGCCAGCGGCGCGTCGCTCACCCTCGCCGCGGCTGCAAAAAACAGAGGAGACGGCGTGAGCGCCACTCGGGGCGAGCCGGGGCGGCGCTCCTCACCTGCGGCATCCGAGAGCACCTCCAGACCGAGGACGCGCTGGTCGCTGTGCAGCTCCAGGCCGTAGATGCAGTCGAAGCCGTCGTACTTGATGAGGTAGAGCGACGGGTTGACCGGCACCTGGTCCAGGACCGTCCCCTTCCACTGGGACGACTTGCCTGCACGTCAACACCTGGTCAACACCTGGTCAACACCTGGTCAACACCTGGCCAGCACAACGCTAACATGTGACTTACTGCCCTCCTTCCACACGTGCTGGATCCGGCATCCCACCATGGTCCTCTTGGGGGGCGGCGACAAAGATCTAGCGGGCGCCACGCACCTCTGCTTCCTGCCAAACACACTTCCTGTCAACACACCTGACACACGCACACACAAATCACTTCCCGTGTCTCACTTGTGTGGGTTCTTCTTCTTCATCATGCTGGCGGACACGCCGGAATGTCCTGGAAGACAAAACGGCGTGAGGACGAGGGACAAAAAACACCACGCTCTCACGCTCACCTTACCTTCGTCCGCTCGGGGCCGTGCGGCCTCTGGACTCTTGAAGGGGGTCTTCATTCCGGGGGGAGGGGAGGGGGGGAGCACCAGGAATTAGACTGGGCCCGGAAACATTCAGTCTGGGGAAAGACCTCGTCCAGCTGTTGGCAACAAACACAAACTTTCCTTATTCACCAAGACTACAACCAGGACTAGGCCTTGAACCAGGACTAGGGCTAGAACCAGGACTAGGTATTAAACAAGGACTAGGTCTTGAACCAGGACTAGGTCTTCAATCAGGACTAGGTCTAGAACCAGGACTAGGTTCTGAACCAGGACTAGGTCTAGAACCAGGACTAGTTGTAGTACCAGAACTAGGTCTTGAAGCAGGACTAGGTCTTGAACCAAGACTAGGTCTTGAACCAAGACTAGGTCCAGACTTTTCCGGAGGACTGCACGTCTGGAAGGGTTTCGCCGCCGCAGAAACAGCAGGATATGACGTCACACATGCGTCGCACGTCGCTACTGTCACGCGGCGACATGTTTTCTGGTGGCCGTGACGTCACAGCCCCTTGGCGCGCGCTCGGAAAAGATGAAAAAGTGACGCGGTTGCACCCGCGCTGCTAGCCGCGTTAGCATCACAAAGGTAGCATCCAGTGAACAAAGGGGAGGGGGCGGGGAGGCTGGAACCGACACGGGCGCCAAAAACGGCGATAAGAGACAAAGCCCGCGAATTAGCCCTCGCGAAGGCCGTCAAGAGTCGCGCTTCACTTACCGACAAGACGAGCGAGCTGCGCCGCACGACGTGATCGAACCTCCGGGGGATCCAATTGATCCTCTTCGCCACCGCCAGGGTCGCCCGTGCGCCAAGCTAGCTGCGCTAACAGGCAGACGCAGCGGAAGTGAGGCCGCGCTGCCTCCAAAGTAAAAGCATTCATACAACGCGGTGCGCTCGTGGCTTCAAATCCGAGTCAACACGGGCCCATCGAGGACTAACATTTGCCCCAAATAATCCATGTTGGGGTTTTTTACGGGAAGTGCACGGCACGTAAAGGGAATATTCTACACTCGGACTACTTCTCTCTTAAAAACCGGAAGCCAAAATTCTTCCACCGAAGCCCCGCCCTTTGGGAGGAATAGGAAAATGGTCACGCCCCTTTGAGCGTCGTGTCTACGACAAGGCGAAGCTAGTGGGGGCAAAGGAGGGGCATTCTGTGCTTGAAGTCAAGCTAGTGGGGGAAAAGGAGGGACATTCTGTGCTTGAAGTCAAGCTAGTGGGGGCAAAGGAGGGACATTCTGTGCTTGAAGTCAAGCTAGTGGGGGAAAAGGAGGGGCATTCTGTGCTTGAAGTCAAGCTAGTGGGGGCAAAGGAGGGGCATTCTGTGCTTGAAGTCAAGCTAGTGGGGGCAAAGGAGGGACATTCTGTGCTTGAAGTCAAGCTAGTGGGGGAAAAGGAGGGGCATTCTGTGCTTGAAGTCAAGCTAGTGGGGGAAAAGGAGGGACATTCTGTGCTTGAAGTCAAGCTAGTGGGGGAAAAGGAGGGACATTCTGTGCTTGAAGTCAAGCTAGTGGGGGAAAAGGAGGGACATTCTGTGCTTGAAGTCAAACTAGTGGGGGCAAAGGAGGGACATTCTGTGCTTGAAGTCAAGCTAGTGGGGGAAAAGGAGGGGCATTCTGTGCTTGAAGTCAAACTAGTGGGGGAAAAGGAGGGACATTCTGTGCTTGAAGTCAAGCTAGTGGGGGCAAAGGAGGGGCATTCTGTGCTTGAAGTCAAACTAGTGGGGGCAAAGGAGGGACATTCTGTGCTTGAAGTCAAACTAGTGGGGGCAAAGGAGGGACATTCTGTGCTTGAAGTCAAGCTAGTGGGGGCAAAGGAGGGGCATTCTGTGCTTGAAGTCAAGCTAGTGGGGGAAAAGGAGGGGCATTCTGTGCTTGAAGTCAAGCTACTGGGGGCAAAGGAGGGACATTCTGTGCTTGAAGTCAAGCTAGTGGGGGCAAAGGAGGGACATTCTGTGCTTGAAGTCAAGCTGCTGGGGGCAAAGGAGGGGCATTCTGTGCTTGAAGTCAAGCTAGTGGGGGCAAAGGAGGGACATTCTGTGCTTGAAGTCAAACTACTGGGGGCAAAGGAGGGGCATTCTGTGCTTGAAGTCAAGCTACTGGGGGAAAAGGAGGGGCATTCTGTGCTTGAAGTCAAACTAGTGGGGGCAAAGGAGGGACATTCTGTGCTTGAAGTCAAGCTAGTGGGGGCAAAGGAGGGACATTCTGTGCTTGAAGTCAAACTCTTACACTTTGTGCTGCATTCGCTGTGCAGTTGAAACAAGGACACTGGGAATAAACTTCTACATATTTTTTCCCCCCGCAAAAACGTGTTTATTAAAAGCACATCATTTGATGGTGACGTTAAAGTAAAGATGGGAACATGTTGTAATTTTAGTATCTATGGGTTTTAATGTGAACTTAGCCCTCACCAAGATGGCCGCCACAGAGGCACGTTACTTAGCATGGGCGCTAGCTTTTTGTATCAATGAGCCCGCCGTTTTTCTTTTTGCGAAATAGTGACCCGTTAGTTGTTGCTGTCATTACCCGATCCGCCTGCAAAATAGTGGGCTGTTGACGTTCTCATAGGCAGTGCGCCAACACCAGTGGGCGGGGCTTGTGTTGCTGCGCGGTCACATGACAACTTCGACGCTCGAGCGCCACTGCGTCGTACATTGATCAATCCAGACACACGAGCTGATCTGGAGTCTGAGTGGTCGAGTGGAAGGCTTAAGAACACAACACAGGCTGATCTAGGAACAGTTTCAAGATAAACAGGCTAGAGGTGGAGCTGCGTTTTTGCGAAAGTGCGCTCGTTTTGTAACTAGCAATAACGCAAATAGCTCACACACGCTGTACTTGAGGGGAGAGACAACTGCATTTGGCTTTTAACTTTTTTTCTTCAACAAACATATTGACTCTCGATGACTTTGATGCCGTGAAGTAAAGCCTCGATACATGGACAAGTAGGCTCTCGCACCGTTCTTCCGGCATGTCCCGGTGACCAAAACACTTGACGGACTCAAATGTCAGTCCAAAAGACGCCTGACTCAGTCTAGCTGGAGCTGACGTCGCTTTCCAACTTCAAGGACGACTTTACACGCTGGAAGAGGCGCAGTCACCGCGGGGCGATGCTTCGTCTCACGCACCCGAAACATGTGACATGATCCCGCTGGGCAAGGCAGCGAGCGAGTCCAGCAGCGACATCATGTTGGGCCGCAGCGCGGTAAGCACCGCTAGCCGGCGGGGTTAGCATTAGCGGCTAACACTAGCAGCTAACAGTGTTGGTTGATGGAGACTTTTATTAGTAGATTGCTTAGCACACTACATATTCCTTACAATTGACCACTAAATGGTAACACCCCAATACGTTTTTACACTCGGGGTCCACGTTAATCAATTCATGGTATAAACAGTGACTAGCCGGCTGAATTAGCATTAGCGGCTAACACTAGCAGCTAACAGTGTAAACAGTGACAGTATTAGATCAAATACAAAGTAGTAAGCTACTACTTGACATATCTGCTATTGTTTGTAATACAAGCACCTTTGACAGCTAATGCAAACATTGTATTTCATCTAATAAAAACTTTCTATTAGTTGTCAAACTTTGTATTTGATCTAATACTGTACATAAATAATAACATGAATAAAGTATACGTCGGGAGTGTTTAAAGTGTGGCCCGTGGGGCATTTGCAGCTCGCAGCTCATTTTTAACGAAATGTTATTACAAATATGCGAGAGCCGCCAAACTGCTGATATGCGTGAGAGAAACTGAAATGCTTGAATGTTCAGGGTGAGTGGATGTTGGAATGCTACCAATCCGTTGACAAATGTGGGATATGGAGAGGTTTGTGTATTGTCAATATGGAGGAAATTGCTGGAAATTTCGGGAAAACTGGGTGGGTGCAAGGTTAAGATCGGAATCCAGTAAAAAAAAATGGCGATGGGGAATTTCGGACATTGTATAACTACAAATACGTCCATTCATTCGAATGGGGATTTCCTACAAAATGTAAATTATAGGTAATCCAACATTTGTTCTAAATGATCTGAATGGCTTGGTGTTGGGATTTGTCAAAACGCTTTGAAAATGTTGACGTAGTAGCAGTTTGAATTCCAATGGATATTTCGTGAAAACCTGGAATTTGTACGCAATTAAATATGGTAGTTTTGTTGTCCCCATTAAGAACAATGTTTTGAAGATGGAATGGTCAAAACCGGTTGAAAAATGTGGCCTGTAAAAACTTTCCAGGAAGAGGTGAAAATAGGGGCCTTGGAAAACCGGGAATTCTGGGAATTTCTGAATTTTTGGGGGAAATTGGTAGTTTAGTTTGATTGTCCAAGGTGAGTGTGTGGATGGTAGTTTGACTGTCCAAGATGAGTGGAGTGTGTGGATGGTAGTTTGACTGTCCAAGGTGAGTGGAGTGTGTGGGTGGTAGTTTGATTGTCCAAGGTGAGTGGAGTGTGTGGATGGTAGTTTGATTGTCCAAGGTGTGTGGAGTGTGTGGATGGTAGTTTGACTGTCCAAGGTGAGTGGAGTGTGTGGGTGGTAGTTTGATTGTCCAAGGTGTGTGGAGTGTGTGGATGGTAGTTTGACTGTCCAAGGTGAGTGGAGTGTGTGGATGGTAGTTTGACTGTCCAAGGTGAGTGGAGTGTGTGGGTGGTAGTTTGATTGTCCAAGGTGTGTGGAGTGTGTGGATGGTAGTTTGACTGTCCAAGGTGAGTGGAGTGTGTGGATGGTAGTTTGATTGTCCAAGGTGTGTGGAGTGTGTGGATGGTAGTGTGATTGTCCAAGGTGAGTGGAGTGTGTGGATGGTAGTTTGATTGTCCAAAGTGAGTAGATGGTAGTTTGACTGTCCAAGGTGAGTGGAGTGTGTGGATGGTAGTTTGATTGTCCAAGGTGTGTGGAGTGTGTGGATGGTAGTGTGATTGTCCAAGGTGTGTGGATTGTAGTTTGATTGTCCAAGGTGTGTGGAGTGTGTGGATGGTAGTTTGATTGTCCAAAGTGAGTGGATGGTAGTTTGATTGTCCAAGGTGAGTGGATGGTAGTTTGATTGTCCAAGGTGAGTGGATGGTAGTTTGATTGTCCAAGGTGAGTGGATGGTAGTTTGATTGTCCAAGGTGAGTTGATGGTAGTTTGATTGTCCAAGGTGAGTGGATGGTAGTTTGATTGTCCAAGGTGAGTGGATGGTAGTTTGATTGTCCAAGGTGAGTGGATGGTAGTGTGATTGTCCAAGGTGAGTGGATGGTAGTGTGATTGTCCAAGGTGAGTGGATAGTAGTTTGATTGTCCAAGGTGAGTGGATGGTAGTTTGATTGTCCAAGGTGAGTGGATGGTAGTGTGACTGTCCAAGGTGAGTGGATGGTAGTGTGACTGTCCAAGGTGAGTGGATAGTAGTTTGATTGTCCAAGGTGAGTGGATGGTAGTGTGACTGTCCAAGGTGAGTGGATGGTAGTGTGACTGTCCAAGGTGAGTGGATAGTAGTTTGATTGTCCAAGGTGAGTGGATGGTAGTGTGACTGTCCAAGGTGAGTGGATGGTAGTGTGACTGTCCAAGGTGAGTGGATAGTAGTTTGATTGTCCAAGGTGAGTGGATGGTAGTGTGACTGTCCAAGGTGAGTGGATGGTAGTGTGACTGTCCAAGGTGAGTGGATGGTAGTGTGACTGTCCAAGGTGAGTGGATGGTAGTGTGACTGTCCAAGGTGAGTGGATGGTAGTGTGACTGTCCAAGGTGAGTGGATGGTAGTGTGACTGTCCAAGGTGAGTGGATGGTAGTGTGACTGTCCAAGGTGAGTGGATAGTAGTTTGATTGTCCAAGGTGAGTGGATGGTAGTTTGATTGTCCAAGGTGAGTTGATGGTAGTTTGATTGTCCAAGGTGAGTGGATGGTAGTTTGATTGTCCAAGGTGAGTGGATGGTAGTTTGATTGTCCAAGGTGAGTGGATGGTAGTGTGATTGTCCAAGGTGAGTGGATGGTAGTGTGATTGTCCAAGGTGAGTGGATAGTAGTTTGATTGTCCAAGGTGAGTGGATGGTAGTGTGATTGTCCAAGGTGAGTGGATGGTAGTGTGACTGTCCAAGGTGAGTGGATGGTAGTTTGATTGTCCAAGGTGAGTGGATGGTAGTGTGACTGTCCAAGGTGAGTGGATGGTAGTGTGACTGTCCAAGGTGAGTGGATAGTAGTTTGATTGTCCAAGGTGAGTGGATGGTAGTGTGACTGTCCAAGGTGAGTGGATGGTAGTGTGACTGTCCAAGGTGAGTGGATAGTAGTTTGATTGTCCAAGGTGAGTGGATGGTAGTGTGACTGTCCAAGGTGAGTGGATGGTAGTGTGACTGTCCAAGGTGAGTGGATGGTAGTGTGACTGTCCAAGGTGAGTGGATGGTAGTTTGATTGTCCAAGGTGAGTGGATGGTAGTTTGATTGTCCAAGGTGAGTGGATGGTAGTTTGATTGTCCAAGGTGAGTGGAGTGTGTGGATGGTAGTGTGATTGTCCAAGGTGAGTGGAGTGTGTGGATGGTAGTGTGATTGTCCAAGGTGAGTGGAGTGTGTGGATGGTAGTGTGATTGTCCAAGGTGAGTGGAGTGTGTGGATGGTAGTGTGATTGTCCAAGGTGAGTGGATGGTAATGTGATTGTCCAAGGTGAGTGGAGTGTGTGGATGGTAGTGTGATTGTCCAAGGTGAGTGGATGGTAATGTGATTGTCCAAGGTGAGTGGATGGTAGTTTGATTGTCCAAGGTGAGTGGAGTGTGGAGTGCTTCGAAGCGGTTGAGAAATGTGGGAATTGTGCAAGTTCAAAAATGGGCCATTCAATTTCAATGGGAAAATGTCCCTGAAAACCGGGTAATCTGGGATATTTTGGGTCCTCTGGACTTTTAATGTTCACCAAACTTGATGGGAGCCCAAATGGTTCAAACACATGCTAACGGTTGAATGCTTTACAAGCATGGCACAGGAAGTAGTTTCCGCTGATGCTTCCTGTTGTGGTCTCAGCAGGGGAAGGGCGGGGCCAAGGTGTTGCATGCCGTGGTGGTCATCTTCCTGGAGTTCTTCGCCTGGGGACTGCTGACCACGCCCATGTTGACTGTGAGTGACACGCCCACGCTAGCCAAGCCAGCTGAGCCACGCCTACTTTCCCTCTTGCAGGTCCTCCACGAGACGTTCCCTCAGCACACCTTCCTGATGAACGGACTCGTCCAAGGCGTCAAGGTGAGCACGCGACCTCGCCCGTGGCGCTCGGCACGCTAACGCTCGCTCGCCGCCCCAGGGCTTCCTGTCCTTCCTGTCGGCGCCTCTGATTGGCGCGCTGTCGGACATCTGGGGCAGGAAGTCCTTCCTCCTCCTCACAGTCTTCTTCACGTGCGCGCCCATCCCCTTCATGAGGATCAGCCCCTGGTGAGGCCGCCTGCCGGGTCACATGACCGCCATGTGAGCGTCTGAGCTGCGGCGTGTGACCGGATCAGCCTGTGGGGAATTCTGACATCAAACGTGTGTGTGTGTGTGTGTGTGTGTGTGTGTGTGTGTGTGTGTGTGTGTGTCTGTGTGTGTGTGTGTGTGTGTGTGTGTGTGTGTGTGTGTTCACGCAGGTGGTACTTTGCTCTCATCTCCGTGTCAGGAATCTTCGCCGTGACCTTCTCGGTGGTGTTCGCCTACGTGGCTGATGTCACCGACGAGCAGCAGAGGAGCACCGCGTATGGCTTGGTAGTGCACGCACACACATGCACACACACACACATGCACACACACGCACGTGCACACGCACACACACACATGCACACACACACATGCACACACATGCACACACACACATGCACACACATGCACACACACACATGCACGCACGTACACATGCACGCACACATACACGCACGTACACACACACGCACGTACACACACATACACGTGCACGCACACATACACACATACACATGCACGTACACACATACACGTACACACACATACACATGCACGCACACATACACACACATACACATGCACGTACACACATACACGTACACACACTTGCAAGTACACACACACGCACGCACGTACACATGCACGCACACACACACGCACGTACACATGCACGCACACACACACGCATGTACACATGCACGCACACATGCACGCACGTACACATGCACGCACGTACACATGCACGCACGCATACACATGCACGCGCACACACACGCACGTACACATGCACGCACGCATACACATGCACGCACACACACACGCACGTACACATGCACGCACACACACACACGCACGTACACATGCACGCACACACACACGCATGTACACATGCACGCACACATACACATGCACGCACACACACACGCACGTACACATGCACGCACGCATACACATGCACGCACACACACACACGCACGTACACATGCACGCACGCGTACACATGCACGTACACACACACGCACGTACACACACACGCACGTACACATGCACGCACACATACACATGCACGCACACACACACGCACACACACACGCACGTACACATGCACGCACACACACACACACGCACATGCACGCACACACATACACATGCACGTACACATGCACATACACACACACATACACACGTACACACACATGCAAGTACACACACACGCACGTACACACACATGCACGCACACACACATACACATGCACGTACACATGCACATACACACACACACATACACGTACACACACATGCAAGTACACGCACACGCACGTACGTACACACACACATGCACGCACACACACATACACATGCACGTACACACACACACATACACGCACACACACATGCAAGTACACACACACGCACGTACACACACATACACATGCACGCACACATACACACACAGACACATGCACGCACACACATACACATGCACGTACACACACACACGTACACTTGCACGCACACACACTTGCACACACACACATGCACATACACACGCACGTACACACACACACGCACGTACACACACACACACACACATGCACATACACACGTACACACACATACACATGCACATACACACACACATACACATGCACGCACACACATACACATGCACATACACACACACATACACATGCACGCACACACACTTGCACACATGCACGTACACACATGCACACGCACGTACACACACACACGCACGTACACGCACACACATGCACGTACACACACATGCAAGTACACACACACGCACGTACACACACATACACATGCACGCACACACATACACATGCACGCACACACATACACGCACGTACACACACATACACACATGCACGTACACACACATGCAAGTACACACACACATACACATGCACGTACACACACGCACGTACACACACACACATGCACATACACACGTACATACACATGCACATACACACACACATACACATGCACGCACACACATACACATGCACATACACACACACATACACATGCACGCACACACACTTGCACACACACACATGCACGTACACACATACACACACACACGCACGTACACACACACACACATGCACGTACACACACATGCAAGTACACACACACGCACGTACACACACATACACATGCACGCACACACATACACATGCACGCACACACATACACGCACGTACACACACATACACACATGCACGTACACACACATGCAAGTACACACACACATACACATGCACGTACACACACACACACACACGCACGTACACACACATACACACGCACGTACACACACACACATGCAAGTACACACACATACACATGCACGCACACATATACACGCACGTACACACACACATACACACATGCACGTACACACACATGCAAGTACACACACACGCAAACACACTCCCCTCAGTGCACGTGGTGACCGAGCGCCCTGGTCCAGGTGTCCGCCACGTTCGCCGCCAGCCTGGTGACCAGCCCGGCCATCGGGGCGTACCTGTCGGACAAGTACGGTGACAGCCTGGTGGTCCTGGTCGCCACGGTGATCTCGGTGGCCGACATCGCCTTCGTCTTCCTGGCGGTGCCCGAGTCGCTGCCCGACAAGATGCGTCTGACGTCCTGGGGGTTTCCCATTTCCTGGGAGCAGGCCGACCCCTTCGCCGTGAGTCCCAGGGTTGGAGGGTGGGGGGGCGTGGCCTCGCCGGCGCCTGATTGACGGGCTGACTTTCTTGCGTGCAGTCTCTGCGCCGCGTGGGGAAAGACTCCACCGTGCTGCTCATCTGCGTCACCGTCTTCCTGTCCTACCTGCCGGAGGCGGGACAGTACTCCAGCTTCTTCCTCTACCTCAGACAGGTGACCTTTCACTTCCTGTTTGTTCACACGCAACAAGCTAAAACGCCGTCACCTTCCAGGTCATCAACTTCTCTCCCGCTGCCATCGCCGCCTACATCGCCATGGTGGGCGTCCTGTCCATCATCGCTCAGGTGCGCCTCGCTGGTCAGGTGATGGGGCAAGAAGCCCCTCCCCCTGGCTGACAGGTGCGTGTGTGTTGCAGACGCTGCTCCTCAGCGTGCTGATGAGGACCATCGGCAACAAGAACACGGTTCTCCTCGGTCTGGGCTTCCAGCTGTTCCAGTTGGCCTGGTACGCCTTCGGATCTGAGCCCTGGTGAGTCGTCCTGGTCGGGGGCGGAGCTGAGAGTCACCGGGGAGTAGCGTCGCCTCGCCAACCTCAGGTGTGTGTTTGTCTTCCAGGATGATGTGGGCGGCGGGAACGGTGGCGGCCATGTCATCCATCACATTCCCAGCAGTCTCCGCCCTCGTGTCACACAGCGCCGCCCCCGACCAGCAAGGTAATGGTGTGTGTGTGTGTGTGTGTGTGTGTGTGTGTGTGTGTGTGTGTGTGTGTGTGTGTGTGTGTGTGTGTGTGTGTGTGTGTGTGTGTGTGTGTGTGTGTGTGTGTGTGTGTGTGTGTGTGTGTGTGTACACAGTAGGGCTGTACAGTATACTGGTACCAATAAAGTACCGCAGTATTAATGAATACGGTGGTAGAGGGGTTAGTGCGTCTGCCTCACAATACCAAGGTCCTGAGTAGTCGTGAGTTCAATCCCGGCCTCGGGATCTTTCTGTGTGGAGTTTGCATGTTCTCCCCGTGACTGTGTGGCTTCTACTCCGGCTTCCTCCCACCTCCAAAGACATGCACCTGGGGATAGGCCCCTCCCACCTCCAAAGACATGCACCTGGGGATAGGCCCCTCCCACCTCCAAAGACATGCACCTGGGGATAGGCCCCTCCCACCTCCAAAGACATGCACCTGGGGATAGGCCCCTCCCACCTCCAAAGACATGCACCTGGGGATAGGTTGATTGGCAACACTAAATGGTCCCTAGTGTGTGAATGTTGTCTGTCTATCTGTGTTGGCCCTGCGATGAGGTGGCGACTTGTCCAGGGTGTACCCCGCCTTCCGCCCGATTATAGCTGAGATAGGCTCCAGCGACCCCGAAGGGAATAAGCGGTAGAAAATGGATGGATGGATGGATGAATGGAGTATCAATGAATTAAAAATGTCCTACACTGCCTTTTGAAAAAAACACTGGTACCATAGTTTCTGGACTATGTAAGCCACACCCACTAAATTTTCAAAGAAAAAATTAGAGATGTCCGATAAATGCTTTAAAATGTAATATCGGAAATTATCGGTATCGTTTTTTTTTTTTAAATTATCAGTATCGTTTTTTTTGTTGTTTTTTTTTAAAAACAATTTTTTAAATCCACATAAAAAACACAAGATACACTTACAATTAGTGCACCAAGCCAAAAAACCTCCTTCCCCCATTTACACTCATTCACACAAAAGGGTTGTTTCTTTCTGTTATTAATATTCTGCTTCCTACATTATATATCAATATAGATCAATACAGTCTGCAGGGATACAGTTATTAATATTAACAATATATCAATATATATCAATACAGTCTGCAAGGGATACAGTTATTAATATTAACAATATATCAATACAGTCTGCAAGGGATACAGTTATTAATATTAACAATATATCAATATATATCAATACAGTCCGCAAGGGATACCGTTATTAATATTAACAATATATCAATACAGTCTGCAAGGGATACAGTTATTAATATTAACAATATATCAATACAGTCTGCAAGGGATACAGTTATTAATATTAACAATATATCAATACAGTCTGCAGGGATACAGTTATTAATATTAACAATATATCAATACAGTCTGCAAGGGATACAGTCCGTAAGCACACATGATTGTGCGTGCTGCTGCTCCACTAATAGTACTAACCTTTAACACTTAATTTTACTCATTTTCATTAATTACTAGTTTCTATGTAACTGTTTTTATATTGTTGTACTTTTTTTTATTCAAGAAAATGATTTTAATTTATTTAACTTATTTTATTTTATTAATTTTAAAAAAAAAGTACCTTATCTTCACCATACCTCCATCCATCTTCTTCCGCTTATCCGAGGTCGGGTCGCGGGGGCAGCAGCCTAAGCAGGGAAACCCAGACTTCCCTCTCCCCAGCCACTTGGTCCAGCTCCTCCCGGGGGATCCCGAGGCGTTCCCAGGCCAGCCGGGAGACATAGTCTTCCCAACGTGTCCTGGGTCTTCCCCGTGGCCTCCTACCGGTCGGACGTGCCCTAAACACCTCCCTAGGGAGGCGTTCGGGTGGCATCCTGACCAGATGCCCGAACCACCTCATCTGGCTCCTCTCCATGTGGAGGAGCAGCGGCTTTACTTTGAGCTCCTCCCGGATGGCAGAGCTTCTCACCCTATCTCTAAGGGAGAGACCCGCCACCCGGCGGAGGAAACTCATTTGTACCCGTGATCTTGTCCTTTCGGTCATAACCCAAAGCTCATGACCATAGGTGAGGATGGGAACGTAGATCGACCGGTAAATTGAGAGCTTTGCCTTCCGGCTCAGCTCCTTCTTCACCACAACGGATCGATACAGCGCCCGCATTACTGAAGACGCCGCACCGATCCACCTGTTGATCTCACCATCCACTCTTCCCTCACTCGTGAACAAGACTCCCAGGTACTTGAACTCCTCCACTTGGGGCAGGGTCTCCTCCGCAACCCGGAGATGGCACTCCACCCTTTTACCAGGCGAGAACCATGGACTCTGACTTGGAGGTGCTGATTCTCATCCCAGTCACTTCACACTCGGCTGCGAATCGATCCAGTGAGAGCTGAAGATCCTGGCCAGATGAAGCCATCAGGACCACATCATCTGCAAAAAGCAGAGACTTAATCCTGCAGCCACCAAACCAGATCCCCTCAACGCCCTGACTGCGCCTAGAAATTCTGTCCATAAAAGTTCAGAACAGAATGGGTGACAAAGAGCAGCCTTGGCGGAGTCCAACCCTCACTGGAAACGTGTCCGACTTACTGCCGGCAATGCGGACCAAACTCTGACACTGATCATACAGGGAGTGGACCGCCACAATCAGACAGTCCC
This sequence comes from Entelurus aequoreus, assembly GCF_033978785.1. Classification (NCBI taxonomy): domain Eukaryota; kingdom Metazoa; phylum Chordata; class Actinopteri; order Syngnathiformes; family Syngnathidae; genus Entelurus; species Entelurus aequoreus. The sequence goes on along the minus strand of NC_084747.1, from coordinate 23,183,682 downwards.
ATACCCCATACTCTCTGAGCACTCCCCACAGGACCTCCCGAGGGACACGGTCCAATGCCTTCTCCAAGTCCACAAAGCACATGTAGACTGGTTGGGCAAACTCCCATGCACCCTCAAGGACCCTGCCCAGAGTATAGAGCTGGTCCACAGTTCCACCACCAGGACCAAAACCACACTGTTCCTCCTGAATCCGAGGTTGGACTATCCGGCGTAGCCTCCTCTCCAGCACACCTGAATAGACCTTACCGGGAAGGCTAAGGTCCATACCTTCACCATACCTGGTTGTCCAAATTAGGCATAATAATGTGTTAATTCCACGACTGTATATATAGCGGTATCGGTTAATATCGGTATTGGTAATTAAGAGTTGGACAATATCAGAATATTGGCAAAAAGCCATTATCGGACATCCCTAAAAAAAATATTTGTACATATATTAGCCGATTTATATACTTTGCTAAATGAGTTATTTACACAGAAATATTGAGTACATTTTTATTTACATACCTTCATTGTTTCCAAACGGTGTCTGTAACACGGCAGTGAAACGGCTGATCAAGCAAAACAGAAGTCATGGTCAACCCTAACCGTGGAGTTATTGAGTCTGTTTAGCGGATTGGAGAGCTCTCCAATCCGCTAAACAGACTCAATAACTCCATGGTGACATTTTGGTGAATTGTGAAAGTGAAACAATACAAAAAGAATGCCATTGTAAGTTAATAATACTAACACAGACACTCATAAATGTGTTAGCATATTAGCTCATGCTAACGACGCTAGCTTGATTACATTACGACAGCATGTAAAAATATGCACGAAAACACTCCTACACACCACACATGGGACGCCATGGTAAGTAAGAATAGTTTTAGTTATATTGTAAAAATGTTGCTTTGAGTGATGAATGTAGAAACGCTATGGACGGCTAGAAGATGGAACGACACCAGTTCAAAGCACTAAATGGAAGGACACTGTGGCGCCTGCAGTGAGCGAACTCGTCCAAAAGATGGCACCATAGCACAAACAACATTTTTTTCAATGTTTATTTTGTATTTTTTGTAAAACTATTTGCGTTATGGTCGTCAGCAGAAAAAAAATCCATAAATTAGTCGCACCGTTTTATAAGCCGCAGGGTTTAAAGCAGAGGCTTATAGTCTGGAATGTACAGTATTTATTTTCCATGGACTTGATGTGGTGACATGGCTGGTAATAAGAGCCCAGGCACATGTCAGTCAACACACACACAGCACTTGCCAGTGGAAACAGTGTAGAGACAAGAGGAGTATTGTGCAGGCTCGGGAAATTCCCGCTAAAATCTGCATGTCTGAACATGAATTTCACCTCAAAATATCACTTTTGTGTGTTTTTCATGACATGTTTGAGAAAGCAAATGTGTTGAACGCTGGCCTCAGCTGACCTAACACCAGCTGACTAGTTACCAGGAGAGTCAGTCACCACTACACCACCAGGAGAGTCAGTCACCACTACACCACCAGGAGCGTCAGTCACCACTACACCACCAGGAGAGTCAGTCACCACTACACCACCAGGAGAGTCAGTCACCACTACACCACCAGGAGAGTCAGTCACCACTACACCACCAGGAGAGTCAGTCACCACTACACCACCAGGAGAGTCAGTCACCACTACACCACCAGGAGAGTCAGTCACCACTACACCACCAGGAGAGTCAGTCACCACTACACCACCAGGAGAGTCAGTCACCACTACACCACCAGGAGAGTCAGTCACCACTACACCACCAGGAGAGTCAGTCACCACTACACCACCAGGAGAGTCAGTCACCACTACAGCAAACTGCACTTCAGCTTTCTTAAACGCAAAATGTTGAATGTGTATTTGTATTATTGTCACTTTAGTTAAGAAACATTACATCATTGTACGTACATTACATCATTGTACGTGCATTACATCACTGTACGTGCATTACATCATTGTACGTACATTACATCATCGTACGTGCATTACATCATTGTACGTACAATACATCATCGTACGTGCATTACATCATTGTACGTGCATTCCATCATTGTACGTGCATTCCATCATTGTACGTACATTACATCATTGTATGTGCATTACATCATTGTACGTTTATTACATCATTGTACGTGCATTACATCATTGTTCGTACATTACATCATTGTACGTACATTACATCATTGTACGTGCATTACATCATTGTACGTGCGTTACATCATTGTACGTACATTACATCATTGTACGTGCATTACATCATTGTACGTACAATACATCATTGTACGTGCATTACATCATTGTACGTTTATTACATCATTGTACGTACATTACATCATTGTACGTGCATTACATCATTGTACGTGCATTACATCATTGTACGTACATTACATCATTGTACGTGCGTTACATCATTGTACGTGCATTACATCATTGTACGTGCATTACATCATTGTACGTACATTACATCATTGTACGTGCATTACATCATTGTACGTGCATTACATCATTGTACGTACTTTACATCATTGTACGTGCATTACATCATTGTACGTACATTACATCATTGTACGTGCATTACATCATTGTACGTACATTACATCATTGTACGTGCATTACATCATTGTACGTGCATTACATCATTGTACGTACATTACATCATTGTACGTGCGTTACATCATTGTACGTACATTACATCATTGTACGTGCGTTACATCATTGTACGTGCGTTACATCATTGTACGTACATTACATCATTGTACGTGCATTACATCATTGTACGTGCATTACATCATTGTACGTACATTACATCATTGTACGTGCATTACATCATTGTACGTACATTACATCATTGTACGTACATTACATCATTGTACGTACATTACATCATTGTACGTGCATTACATCATTGTACGTACATTACATCATTGTACGTACATGTCATTTTTGTCACTCCTTTCTTATGGAGGATATTTATTTGGTTAGTACTTCTTTTTCTAATCAGCCTGACCAAAGTCTAAGGTTTATGTGTCCACTGTTACTTTTGAGTGGGCCCTAGGAGGACACATGAGCTGACAGCACCCCTCAATGTCAACAAATAGATGGATCCATACAAGTATCTACTGTAAAGATACAGAGTACAAGAGCCGTATCTAGTCGATACTGCTATGATGACGTCCATGTTTTTATCATTTTTATTATGTTTGTAAAATAAATAAATAAGTCTCTGGACACAGGAGAACTTTGAATATGATCCTGGAACTCCTTGTCTTGGATTTTAGGTGCCCTTTATTTTGAAAATGATGGAATACATTTTGGTACCCGGACAACACAAGTGCACAATATACTAACTGTGCATGTGTGTGTTTGTGTGTGTGTGTGTACAGGTGTGGTTCAGGGCATGATCACAGGGATCCGTGGTCTGTGTAATGGTTTGGGTCCTGCACTTTACGGCTTCATCTTTTTCTTGTTTAACGTGGAACTCAGTGACGTGCAGCCGGCGACCGCCAGACCCAGCCAGCACGTGCAGGTACACACCCACACACACACTGCCAGACCCAGTCAGCACGTGCAGGTACACACACGCACACACACTGCCAGACCCAGCCAGCACGTGCAGGTACACACACGCACACACACTGTCAGACCCAGCCAGCATGTAAAGGTACACACTGCCAGACCCAGCCAGCACGTGCAGGTACACACACACACTGCCAGACCCAGCCAGCACGTGCAGGTACACACACACACTGCCAGACCCAGCCAACACGTGCAGGTACACACACACACACACTGCCAAACCCAGCCAGCACGTGCAGGTACACACACGCACACACACTGCCAGACCCAGCCAGCACGTGCAGGTACACACACACACACTGCCAGACCCAGCCAGCACGTAAAGGTACACACACACACACACACACACACACACACACACACACACACACACACTGCCAGACCCAGCCAGCACATGCAGGTACACACACACACTGCCAGACCCAGCCAACACGTGCAGGTACACACACACACTGCCAAACCCAGCCAGCACGTGCAGGTACACACACGCACACACACTGCCAGACCCAGCCAGCACGTGCAGGTACACACACACACACACACACACACACACACACACACTGCCAGACCCAGCCAGCACGTAAAGGTACACACACACACGCACACACACTGCCAGACCCAGCCAGCACATAAAGGTACACACACACACACACACACACTGCCAGCACGTAAAGGTACACACACACACACACACGCACATTTTTACACACAGCAAAGTGATGAAGTCATTGTCTGCTTGAAAGTACTGACATTGACCACCAGGGGGCAGCATAGCTCTAAAGTGTTGACTGAGAGCCACACTGAAAAGTTCAAGCATTTTGATATTTGGACTTTAAAAGCAATACTATATACTTTATATTTGGTCCTGGAAAGGTCATCAAAATGTCAAGTCATATAATAGTATTATTTTTTTAATGCATCAATCTCCAGATCAAATTCAGATCTATATGTTAATATAAAGTTGTTAAAGAAAATATGCAATATTTTTCCCCAAAAATACTTTTAGTGGAATATTTGATGTGAATGAATTTGAGCCTTAACATGTCAATAATTGCTAACACTGACTTGAAGTCATTAGTATTTTTTGAGCAATGACACTTTGGTCCCACTCATTAAAGTTGAAACAAAGTAAAAGTAGTTTTGTTTTGCTTTACTTTCAACATTGACATTTTTAGATCAACTTTGGATCTATTCCAGTTTTTATTATTCACTTTTTGTTTTTTGTCCTTTTTATTTTGTTTTCTGATGGCAAAATATGCAACATTTTCTGCCAAAAATATTTGGAAGTGTAATATTTGAGCCTAGTTAATAAAAACATTGATTTGAAGTCATCATTCAAAAGCTTTTAAAAATATAAGTCATACTTCCAACCTTTAAATCTACAGATCAACTTCAGATGCATCCGTCTATAAGGTTTTTAAAAAGTCTTTTTCTTTATTTTATGCCCTTTTTGTCTAAGAAAACTAGTTTTTTTATGGCAAACACAAAATATGCAATATTTCCCCCAAAGTAGAATATCTGATGGAAGTAATTAGAGCAACAATATTTGAGTTCAATAACAAAAATGATGTTATTTCATAAGAAATATTTCAGTTCAAGCAACATAAATTCATGTTATGTTTTGTAATAAACGGACTCATGGTCGCCCTCTGTGGACATGAGCGGCATTGCGCCAGCCTGTTTGCTAAAGTGTTGTCATGGCGATGCAGAAATCCAGCGTTCCCGGGCCGCCCTTCCTCTTCGGAGCGTGCGCGGTGGTCTTCGCCCTCATCGTGGCCGCCTTCATCCCCGAGCGCCCGCCGCCGGGCGACATCAAGACCTGCTCGGCCAGGAAGTCCAGCAGCACGCCCGCCGCCTACGCTCAGGACGCCGGCCCTCTGGCCACGCCCACCAGCGACGCGGAGGACATTGAGCCGCTCTTGCAGGACAGCAGCTTGTGATGGACAGCCAGCCACTTTTTATCTTTTTCATATCCGGCAGAAGTCAAGGGACACATGGTTACCACGGCAACTGCCAAAGAGGTCATGTGACTGACGACATGAAGGAACAATCTGACTGTGGTCACATGACCTGCTCACAACGTAAAGACTTTTATTTCTTTCATCACAATAAAAAATATCCAACAAGCCTTTGACTTTTTTAGCACTTTGTGAAGAAGAGGTTTGAAAGTAAAGCTCTTAAAGTGACAGTGTCATGTTTGAAAGTAAAGCTCTTAAAGTGACAGTGTCATGTTTGAAAGTAAAGCTCTTAAAGTGACAGTGTCATGTTTGAAAGTAAAGCTCTTAAAGTGACAGTGTCATGTTTGAAAGTAAAGCTCTTAAAGTGACAGTGTCATGTTTGAAAGTAAAGCTCTTAAAGTGACAGTGTCATGTTTGAAAGTAAAGCTCTTAAAGTGACAGTGTCATGTCGGCGCTGTGAAAGCAGCATCTTTCTCTACAGGACTGCAATCTATTAGTGGCAGTATTGCATATTTGGCCGTGACGCATTTGCAAAAAGTGAGTAACGCCAAACAAGTGTTTAGAAATACAAATAAACTTTCGTTGCGTTTTTATGTCAAACTATTTGAAGACGCCAGACAGACGAGGGCGGGGCCTCAACAGCACGCTTTTATTTCAATCTCCGAAATCTAGTCGCTCTTTTGAAAAAAATGTAGTATAGAATAAATACTGATAAAGATACTTTACAAATACATTAGTTGCTAAATATTTAGAAACATTAGGCACTAAATAAGTATTAGTAGTTAAATATTAATAAATGTTATACACTAAATATTGATATTAGTCGTTAAATATTTGCAAATATATTAGTCGCTAAATAATTAGTTGCTAAATATTTGAAAATATGGTGGTCAACAAATATTTTGAAGTATACCAGTAGCTAAATATTTATAGAAATATGCAGTGCTTAAACATTGATAATTAGCCATTATATATTTATAACATATATTAGTTGCTAAATATATTAATATATATACAATAGTTGCTAAATATTTATAATTAGTTGCCAAATATTTTTAAGATATCAGTAGCTACGTATGAAGAAATATGCAGTGCTAAACATTGATAAGTAATTAGTTGCTAAATGTTTATAAATATATTAGTTGCTATATGCCAGGGGTCACCAACGCGGTGCCCGCGGGCACCAGGTAGCCCGTAAGGACCAGATGAGTAGCCCGCTGGCCTGTTCTAAAAATAGCTCAAATAGCAGCACTTACCAGTGAGCTGCCTCTTATTTTTTAAATTGTATTTATTTACTAGCAAGCTGGTCTCGCTTTGCTCTACATTTTTAATTCTAAGAGAGACAAAACTCAAATACAATTTGAAAATCCAAGAAAATATTTGAAAGACTTGGTCTTCACTTGTTTAAATAAATTCTTTTTTTTTTTTTTACTTTGCTTCCTATAACTTTCAGAAAGACAATTTTAGAGAAAAAATACAACCTTAAAAATGATTTTAGGATTTTTAAACACATATACCTTTTTACCTTTTAAATTCCTTCCTCTTCTTTCCTGACAATTTAAATCAATGTTCAAGTAAAAAAAAAATGTTTTATTGTAAAGAATAATAAATACATTTTAATTTAATTCTTCATTTTAGCTTCTGTTTTTTTCGACGAAGAATATTTGTGAAATATTTCTTCAAACTTATTATGATTAAAATTCAAAAAAATTATTCTGGCAAATCTAAAAAATCTGTAGAATCAAATTTAAATCTTATTTTAAAGTCTTTTGAATTTCTTTTAAAATTATTGTTCTGGAAAATCTAGAAGAAATAATGATTTGTCTTTGTTAGAAATATAGATTAGTCCAATTTGTTATATATTCTAACAAAGTGTAGATTGGATTTTAACCTATTTAAAACATGTCATCAAAATTCTAAAATTAATCTTAATCAGGAAAAATTACTAATGATGTTCCATAAAAAGATTCAAATGAGCTAGTTCTCCTTTTTTTCGGTTGAATTTTGAATTTTAAAGAGTCGATATTGAAAATAAACTGTTTCAAAATGTAATTGTCATTTTTTTTCGTGTTTTCTCCTCTTTTAAACCGTTCAATTAAGTGTAAATATCATTAATTATTAATAATAACATAGAGTTAAAGGTGAATTGAGCAAATTGGCTATTTCTGGCAATTTATTTAAGTGTGTATCAAACTGGTAGCCCTTCGCATTAATCACTACCCAAGAAGTAGCTCTTGCTTTCAAAAAGGTTGCTGACCCCTGGTATATACAGTATATATTAATAGATACAATAGTTGCTCAATATTCATAATTAGTTGCTAAATATTTTTAAGATATCAGTTACTAAATATTTAGAAACATAAGGCACTAAATATGTATTCATATATGTTTAGTTATTTATAAATATGTTATACACAAAATATTAATATTAGTCGATAAATATTCGCGAATATATTAGTAGCTAAATATTTTAAAATATGGTGGTTGCAAAATATTTTCAAGTATACCAGTAGCTAAATATTTATACAAATATGCAGTGCTTAAACATTGATTATTACCTGTTACATATTTTTAAAAATATATTAGTTGCTAAATACATTAATAGATGTATAAATATTATATATATAAATATTTTTAAGAATAATTAGTTGCCAAATATTTTTAAGATATCAGTAGCTACATATTAAAAAAACAGCCAGTGCTAAACATTGACAAGTAATTAGTTGCTAATTGTTTATAAACATATGAGTTTGCTAAATATATTAATAGATACAATGGTTGCTAAATATTTATAATTAGTTGCTAAATATTTTTAAGATACCAGTAGCTAAATACTCAAAAATATTCAGTGCTAAACATTGATAAGTAATTAGTCGCTAAATATTTATAATTAGTTGCTAAATATTTTTAAGTATATCATTCGCTAACTATTCAGAAACATTAGGCACTAATTATGAAGTAATACATTAGTAGTTAAATATTTAAAAATATATTAGTTGCTAAATATATTAATAGATACAATAGTTGCTAAATATGTATAATTAGTTGTTAACTATTTAGAAACATTAGGCAATAATTATGTAGTAATATATCAGTAGTTCAATATTTATTTGTCGTTGGGGCGGTATAGCTCGGTTGGTAGAGCGGCCGTGCCAGCAACTTGAGGGTTGCAGGTTCGATCCCCGCTTCCGCCATCCTAGTCACTGCCGTTGTGTCCTTGGGCAAGACACTTTACCCACCTGCTCCCAGTGCCACCCACACTGGTTTGAATGTAACTTAGATATTGGGTTTCACTATGTAAAGCGCTTTGAGTCACTTGAGAAAAAGCGCTATATAAATGTAATTCACTTCACTTCACATATATACACGATATTGACTAAAGTATTTGGACACCTGCCTTGACTCACATATGAAGTTGAAGTGCCATCCCATTCCTAACCCATAGGGGTCAATATGACCTTTTGCAGATATTACAGCTTCAACTCTTCTGGGAAGGCTGTCCACAAGGTTGTGGAGTGTGTTTATATCTTCTGGGAAGGCTGTCCACAAGGTTGCGGAGTGTGTTTGTATCTTCTGGGAAGGCTGTCCACAAGGTTGCGGAGTGTGTTTATATCTTCTGGGAAGGCTGTCCACAAGGTTGCGGAGTGTGTTTATATCTTCTGGGAAGGCTGTCCACAAGGTTGTGGAGTGTGTTTATATCTTCTGGGAAGGCTGTCCACAAGGTTGCGGAGTGTGTTTATATCTTCTGGGAAGGCTGTCCACAAGGTTGCGGAGTGTGTTTATATCTTCTGGGAAGGCTGTCCACAAGGTTGTGGAGTGTGTTTATATCTTCTGGGAAGGCTGTCCACAAGGTTGCGGAGTGTGTTTGTACCTTCTGGGAAGGCTGTCCACAAGGTTGCGGAGTGTGTTTATATCTTCTGGGAAGGCTGTCCACAAAGTTGCGGAGTGTGTTTATATCTTCTGGGAAGGCTGTCCACAAGGTTGTGGAGTGTGTTTATATCTTCTGGGAAGGCTGTCCACAAGGTTGCGGAGTGTGTTTATATCTTCTGGGAAGGCTGTCCACAAGGTTGCGGAGTGTGTTTATATCTTCTGGGAAGGCTGTCCACAAGGTTGCGGAGTGTGTTTATATCTTCTGGGAAGGCTGTCCACAAGGTTGCGGAGTGTGTTTATATCTTCTGGGAAGGCTGTCCACAAGGTTGCGGAGTGTGTTTATAGGAATTTTCCACCATTGTTCCAAAAGTGCATTGGTGAGGTCACACACTGATGTTGGTGGAGAAGGTCTGGCTCTCAGTCTCCCTTCTAATTCATCCCAAAGGTGTTCTATGGGGTTCAGGTCAGGACTCTGTGCAGGCCAGTCAAGTTCATCCACACCAGACTCTGTCATCCATGTCTTTATGGATGAAGAGGAAGGGGCCGCTCCAAACTGTTCCCACAAGGTTGGGAGCATGGAATTGTCCAAAATGTTTTGGACAGTTCCAGTGAAAGTTCCTTTCACTGGAACTAAGAGGCCAAGCCCAACTCCTGAAAAACAACCCCACACCATAATTCCTCCCCCACCAAATGTCACACTGGGCACAATGCAGTGAGAAATGTAGCGTTGTCCTGGCAACCTCCAAAGCCAGACTGCTCCATCAGATGTAAAAGTGTGACTCATCAGTCCAGAGAAGGTGTGTCCGCTGCTCTAGAGTCCAGTGGTGATGTCCTTTACTTTGCTGTTGTTCCCAAACTCTTCACTTTTCTTACAATAAAGCTGACTTTGGAATATTTAGGAGCCAGGAACTTTCAGGACTGGATTTGTTGCACAGGTGGCATCCTGTGACAGTTCCATGCTGGAAATCACTGAGAGCGGCCCATTCTTTCACACATGTTTGTAGAAACAGTCTCCATGCCTAAGTGCTGGATTTGATACACCAGGCCAAGTGATTAGTGATTCTCATCATTTGGATGGCTGTGCATGTTAGTCACTAAATATGGATATTAGTCCAAAGTATGGATATTAGTCGATAAATATTTAAAAACGATATTAGTTGCTACATTTTGTGGGATATATTAGTCACTAGATATGGTTAGTTGCTAAATATGTATAATTAGTCAGGAACATGTTTGAAGTACATCACTAGCTAAATATTCATAAAAATATCCAACACTAAACATTGGTAAGTATTTAGCCTCCAAATATGAATAAATATTAAGTTGCTCAAATGTATGAATATATTAGTCACTAATTTTACGTTAGCATTTGCTAAATATAAGTATATTAGTCGCTAAATATTTATGAATATTTCAGTCGCAAAATATAATTAGTTGCTAAATATGTATAATTATATTAGCCGCAAAATATTCTTCAGCATATTAGTTGCTAAATATTTATTAAAATATTCAACATTGATAAGTAATTAGTCTCTAAATATTAAGTCCCTAAAAACATGAAAATGTTATTCATTTCAATGTTAATTGTTAAGTATATTAGTTGCTAATTATATGTAAATACATGTTGCTAAATGTAAATCAATATTTAGTCACTGACTAAATATTTGATATTAGCAAGTAATATAATTTCTTCATGCTATGAATCACCTTTTGTGAATCTAGCCACTTGACTTAGTCTTCTTATCCTCTGGCAGAGCAGGATGTGTTCATGAGCCCGGACAAAGATAGCCACCAAATGTGAGGATCCAATCCATCTTTCCAGTGAGTTTTAGCGGGAGAGGAATGTCGCTAGTAGCGTAGCGAGGGCTAAGTGTTAGCACTTTGTGTTCATCTTGACAAAATCATTTCTGCCCTCTTAAAGCGTTTGTGCTGACAATCAATCAAGTGCTATTTAAATATCTAGCGGCTGTAGCAACACAGGGGTTAGCATTAGCATGTTAGCATGGCTGTGTGGGTCACAGCAGACAGGAAATGGACACCTTGGTGGTGGCGTACGGAACGTCCTCTGCAGGGGACAAGAAGAAGAAGAAGTTTGACCACACGCCGGATAGTAAGAGTTAGGGACGTTATTCAGAATTACCTCTCACACACAATACTGAAACACTCTCACACACACTAGAGTGTTTCAGTAGTGTGTGTGAGAGTGTTTCAGTATTGTGTGTGAGAGTGTTTCAGTAGTGTGTGTGAGAGTGTTTCAGTAGTGTGTATGAGAGTGTTTCAGTAGTGTGTGTGAGAGTGTTTCAGTAGTGTGTGTGAGAGTGTTTCAGTAGTGTGTGTGAGAGTGTTTCAGTAGTGTGAGTGAGAGTGTTTCAGTAGTGTGTGTGAGAGTGTTTCAGTAGTGTGTGTGAGAGTGTTTCAGTAGTGTGTGTGAGAGTGTTTCAGTAGTGTGTGTGAGAGTGTTTCAGTAGTGTGTGTGAGAGTGTTTCAGTAGTGTGTGTGAGAGTGTTTCAGTAGTGTGTGTGAGAGTGTTTCAGTAGTGTGTGTTGAGAGTGTTTCAGTAGTGTGTGTGAGAGTGTTTCAGTAGTGTGTGTTGAGAGTGTTTCAGTAGTGTGTGTGAGAGTGTTTCAGTAGTGTGTGTGAGAGTGTTTCAGTAGTGTGTGTTGAGAGTGTTTCAGTAGTGTGTGTGAGAGTGTTTCAGTAGTGTGTATGAGAGTGTTTCAGTAGTGTGTATGAGAGTGTTTCAGTAGTGTGTGTTGAGAGTGTTTCAGTAGTGTGTGTGAGAGTGTTTCAGTAGTGTGTGTTGAGAGTGTTTCAGTAGTGTGTGTGAGAGTGTTTCAGTAGTGTATGTGAGAGTGTTTCAGTAGTGTGTGTGAGAGTGTTTCAGTAGTGTGTGTGAGAGTGTTTCAGTAGTGTGAATGAGAGTGTTTCAGTAGTGTGTGTGAGAGTGTTTCAGTAGTGTGTGTGAGAGTGTTTCAGTAGTGTGTGTTGAGAGTGTTTCAGTAGTGTGTATGAGAGTGTTTCAGTAGTGTGTGTGACAGTGTTTCAGTAGTGTGTGTGAGAGTGTTTCAGTAGTGTGTGTGAGAGTGTTTCAGTAGTGTGTGTTGAGAGTGTTTCAGTAGTGTGAATGAGAGTGTTTCAGTAGTGTGTGTGAGAGTGTTTCAGTAGTGTGTGTGAGAGTGTTTCAGTAGTGTGTGTGAGAGTGTTTCAGTAGTGTGTGTTGAGAGTGTTTCAGTAGTGTGAATGAGAGAAAAACATTTCAGTTGTTGATGTAAGAGGTGATTCTGAATAGTGTCCCTAACGGCCCCTCATACGATAGACGCTCACCTCGGTCTTTCAGCGTGTCCACGTAGACTTCCAGGAACTCCTTCTGGCTGCTGTCCCTGCTCGGCTCTTCTGTCCTCGTCCTCGTCCTCCCACTCACTTGTGTCAGCTTCCTGTCGCCCACCGCACTGTCGTACAGTCGGATGAACCTGGCGAGAGCGGCCGTCTTTGTACCGGGGTTTGGGGTGTGTGTGTGTGTGTGTGTGTGTGTGTGTGTGTGTGTGTGTGTGTGTGTGTGTGTGTGTGTGTGTGTGTGTGTGTGTAAGTGTGTGTGTGTGTGTGTGTGTGTGTGTGTGTGTGTGTGTGTGTGTGTGTGTGTGTGTGTGTGTGTGTATACTTGATGGCGGGGTTGCTGCACAGCTGTGTGGGAACACAAGACAGGTCCTGGCCGCTGACCACCACCATGCTGAGTGTGGGAATGTTGGTCAGACACTGAGGAAGATACGTCAGGTGGTTCTTGTGCACAAACAACGTCTGCAGCTGCTGGAGTCTAAAACACACACACACACACACACACACACACACACACACACACACACACACACATACACACACTTTATACCTGTCCATGTCCTGTGGCAGTTCAGTTAGCATGTTGTCACTAAGGTCTATATACCTGTCCATGTCCTGTGGCAGTTCAGTTAGCATGTTGTCACTAAGGTCTATATACCTGTCCATGTCCTGTGGCAGGTCAGTTAGCATGTTGTTGCTAAGGTCTACATACATATAATACCTGTCCATGTCCTGTGGCAGGTCAGTTAGTATGTTGTCGCTAAGGTCTACATACATATAATACCTGTCCATGTCCTGTGGCAGGTCAGTTAGCATGTTGTCGCTAAGGTCTACATACATATAATACCTGTCCATGTCCTGTGGCAGGTCAGTTAGCATGTTGTCGCTAAGGTCTACATACCTGTCCATGTCCTGTGGCAGGTCAGTTAGCATGTTGTCGCTAAGGTCTACATACCTGTCCATGTCCTGTGGCAGGTCAGTTAGCATGTTGTCGCTAAGGTCTACATACCTGTCCATGTCCTGTGGCAGGTCAGTTAGCATGTTGTCGCTAAGGTCTACATACCTGTCCATGTCCTGTGGCAGGTCAGTTAGCATGTTGTCGCTAAGGTCTACATACCTGTCCATGTCCTGTGGCAGGTCAGTTAGCATGTTGTCGCTAAGGTCTAGCAGCTGCAGAGATGACATCCTGAGTGTGCAGACAGGAATGGAGGCCAAGTTGTTCTGAGACACGTCCAGGTGACGCAACTTCTTCAAGCCACTCAGCTGAGGATGACATCATCTGACATGTGACCTCTCAACGATGACATCGTCTCACATGTGACCTCTCATATTTACTTTCTGCTAACATAGGCTGACCATATTCTGAAATCCCCAAAAGAGGACACATATATGCGTGCCAAGGCGGGCAGCACGCCAAGGCCGAGACTAGGTGAACATTTGCCAATGATACTCCAACTTGCTTCATAAGTAATATATTTATTTAAATAAAGCATTTTTTCTCCTATGTTGACAGTAGTGTTGGCGCTAGGAATTTTCAAAATGGGGTCCCAGGAACCCCATCAAATCCAACAAATGGGGTCCCACAGTACATTTTTGGGGTACCACTTTTTTGCCAGCGTTTTCAAAACAAATGACAAATGTATGCATTATCCTGTTATATCTCACATTCTATGTTGTGTTTTGGAAAAAGGTTGTCATAAACGAGCTCTCACCCTGCACAGCTGTTTTGTGCTTTGTAGTGTCGGTATGGGCTCGTAGATCTTTATTTGCCACAGATATACACCTTCCTGCTTTGCACACAGTGCATTCTGCTTCCCATGTGTCACGGCCAGGACCAAAACACAAATACTTTTTCCGCAAATCATCCGTGAATTTGCATTTACTTTTCGGCATTTCTTGTTTTCATGTCTGTCTCCACTCACTAGATCTCTCGCTCTGTGTCTCTGCCCCTCCCTCACCAATGTTTCTGCGTGCGCACCGTCACAGCTTGTTTTGTTTAACCCCTTCTTAACTTAACCCTAGAGTCTAGGGTCGGCAACCTTTATCACTCAAAGAGCCATTTTGACGAGTTTCACAAATGAAAGAAAACAATGGGAGCCTCAAAACTCTTTTGAAATGTAAAATGAAATAACACTGTATACAAAGCTTTTTATTGCTTTGTGCTATGTATAAACCAGGAGTCTCAGACACGCGCCCCAGCCCGCACTTTAATATGACAGTTTAAAGTTGGTGCGGACCGCGAGATTTACATGAATAGTCGCCAACCCTCCCACTCTTCCCGGGAGATACCCTTAATTTGGGCGTGATGGCACTGCCTTTAGCGCCCTCTACATCCTGCTTAAACAGCTTATCTGCTTGGCCACATGTTGAATGCATCTTCTGCTTGCACACGTGGGAGGCAGCAAAGCATACTCGGTCAGCAGCCACACAGCTTACACTGACGGTGACCGTATAAAACAACTTT
Source organism: Entelurus aequoreus (assembly GCF_033978785.1). Lineage (NCBI taxonomy): Eukaryota > Metazoa > Chordata > Actinopteri > Syngnathiformes > Syngnathidae > Entelurus > Entelurus aequoreus. The sequence continues at coordinate 23,168,481 of NC_084747.1, read as the reverse complement.
AACACTGTTACGTTACAAATATGCGCCACACTGTGAACCCACACCAAAAAAGAATGACAAATACATTTCTGGAGAACCTCCGCACCATAACACAACATAAACACAACACAACAAATACCCAGAATCCCATGCAGCCCTAAGTCTCCCAGTCTACACGCCCCGCTAGCACCAAACCCCCCCACACATCACCCCCCCCCGCCCCCCCCCCTCCCTCCGTGCGTCAGTTGAGGTTAGAGAGTTAGGGCTGCATGGGATTCTGGGTATTTGTTGTGTTGTGTTTATGTTGTGTTACGGTGCGGAGGTTCTCCAGAAATGTATTTGTCATTTTTTTTTGGTGTGGGTTCACAGTGTGGCGCATATTTGTAATGTAACAGTGTTAAAGTTGTTATATACGACCACCGTCAGTGTAAGCTGTGTGGCTGCTGACCAAGTATGCCTTGCTGTCTCCCACGTCTGCTAGTGATGGGATCGGCAGTTCTTTTGACTGTACTGAATCACTAGAATCAGTTCCTTAAATTGATTCGTTCAAAAAATTTGTTCACGTGTGCAAGTTATAAATGATAAATGGGTTATACTTGTAAAGCGCTTTTCTACCTTCAAGGTACTCAAAGCGCTTTGACACTATTTCCACATTCACACACACATTCACACACTGATGGCGGGAGCTGCCATGCAAGGCGCTAACCAGCAGCCATCAGGAGCAAGGGTGAAGTGTCTTGCCCAAGGACACAACGGACGTGACTAGGATGGTAGAAGGTGGGGATTGAACCCCAGGAACCAGCAACCCTCCGATTGCTGGCACGGCCACTCTACCAACTTCGCCAAGTTAAAGCTTCACGCAACATGTGACCGGGCTGGCATGCTGTTTGTGCCAGTAATAGAGGATAATAAATGCTGTGTCATCATGGCACGCCCATCATTTAGTTGTTAAGGGTTGCCGATCCCTGCCCAAGACAAGACGTACATTGAAAATACACGCAATCCTAACTCACAATGCCGGACATTTGAGGCATTTAAAAAACCCCGCCCGGACACCCCGGACACACCCACAAAAGAGGACATGCCCGGGGAAAAGAGGACGTATGGTCAGCCTATGCCAGGGGTCACCAACCTTTTTGAAAGCAAGAGCTACTTCTTGGGTAGTGAATAATGCGAAGGGCTACCAGTTTGATACACACTTCAATAAATTGCCAGAAATAGCCAATTTGCTCAATTTATCTTTAACCCTAATGTTATTATTAATAATTAATGATATTTACACTTAATTGAACGGTTTAAAAGAGGAGAAAACATGAAAAAAAAAGACAATTAAATTTTGAAACATAGTTTATCTTCAATTTCGACTCTTTAAAATTCAAAATTCAACTGAAAAAAAGAAGAGAAAAACTTAAAAAAATAATTTATGGAACATCATTAGTAATTTTTCCTGATTAAGATTAATTTTAGAATTTTGATGACATGTTTTAAATAGGTTAAAATCCAATCTACACTTTGTTAGAATATATAACAAATTGGACCAAGCTATATTTCTAACAAAGACAAATCATTATTTCTTCTAGATTTTCCAGAACAAACATTTTAAAATCAATTCAAAAGACTTTGAAATAAGATTTAAATTTGATTCTACAGATTTTCTAGATTTGCCGGAATAATTTTTTTGAATTTTAATCATAATAAGTTTGAAGAAATATTTCACAAATATTCTTCGTCGAAAAAACAGAAGCTAAAATGAAGAATTAAATTAAAATGTATTTATTATTCTTTACAATAAAAAAAATAAATTTACTTGAACATTAATTTAAATTGTCAGGAAAGAAGAGGAAGGAATTTAAAAGGTAAAAAGGTATATGTGTTTAAAAATCCTAAAATCATTTTTAAGGTTGTATTTTTTCTCTAAAATTGTCTTTCTGAAAGTTATAAGAAGCAAAGTAAAAAAAAAAAAAGAATTTATTTAAACAAGTGAAGACCAAGTCTTTAGAATATTTTCTTGGATTTTCAAATTCTATTTGAGTTTTGTCTCTCTTAGAATTAAAAATGTCGTGCAAAGTGAGACCAGCTTGCTAGTAAATAAATACAATTTAAAAAATAGAGGCAGCTCACTGGTAAGTGCTGCTATTTGAGCTATTTTTAGAACAGGCCAGCGGGCTACTCATCTGGTCCTTACGGGCTACCTGGTGCCCGCGGGCACCGCGTTGGTGACCCCTGGCCTATGCTAACACCTTGGAAACTTGCGTTCAAACTTCAAACAAATATACTAATTATTTTATATTTTTCATCTGGCCTGTTAGAATTTAAATTAAATAAAATGATACTATCTTAGGAAAGAATGTCTTTTAGAGTGACGGCTTGTAGGAATAGCACACATGCTAACACACACTAGCACACATGCTAACACACACTAGCACACATGCTAACACACAGACTAGCACACATGCTAACACACAGACTAGCACACATGCTAACACACAGACTAGCACACATGCTAACACACACACTAGCACACATGCTAACACACACTAGCACACATACTAACACACACTAGCACACATGCTAACACACAGACTAGCACACATGCTAACACACACTAGCACACATGCTAACACACAGACTAGCACACATGCTAACACACACTAGCACACATGCTAACTCACAGACTAGCACACATGCTAACACACAGACTAGCACACATGCTAACACAGACTAGCACACATGCTAACACACACTAGCACACATGCTAACTCACAGACTAGCACACATGCTAACACACAGACTAGCACACATGCTAACACACACTAGCACACATGCTAACTCACAGACTAGCACACATGCTAACACACAGACTAGCACACATGCTAACACACACTAGCACACATGCTAACACACACTAGCACACATGCTAAGTCAGACGACCTCAAAGGGAAGCTGGCACAGGTTGTAGTTTCCACAGACTTCTAGTCTCTCCAGGTTGTCACAGAGGCCCAGCTGGGCAGGAATGGCGGACAGACGGTTGTAGCTGACGTTGAGCTGCCTCAGTGCGCTCAGTTGTCCTGGGAAGGGGTCAGAGTTGAAGGGGTCAGAGTTGAAGGGGTGAGAGTTGAAGGCGGGAACACGGCAAACGTCTCACCGATGGCGGCCGGAAGCTCCTTCAGGGCGTTGTTGGGCATCTCCAACACACTAAGTTGTGTGAAACATGACAAGTAGTCTGGAAGCTTCTGGATCTTGGTGTCCGTCACGTGCCACTCCTGTAAATATGTCATCCACTGCAGTTCTCGCGGGAAGTCCTGCCGGAAGTTTCCATTTCTTACTTCCTGACCACACACTTTTGATTGATTGATTGAGACTTTTATTAGTAGATTGCACAGTACACTACATATTAGTAGATTACACAGTACAGTACATATTAGTAGATTGCACAGTACAGTACAGTACATATTAGTAGATTACACAGTACAGTACATATTAGTAGATTGCACAGTACAGTACAGTACATATTAGTAGATTACACAGTACAGTACATATTAGTAGATTGCACAGTACAGTACATATTAGTAGATTGCACAGTACACTACATATTAGTAGATTACACAGTACAGTACATATTAGTAGATTGCACAGTACACTACATATTAGTAGATTACACAGTACAGTACATATTAGTAGATTGCACAGTACACTACATATTAGTAGATTACACAGTACACTACATATTAGTAGATTGCACAGTACAGTACATATTAGTAGATTACACAGTACACTACATATTAGTAGATTGCACAGTACACTACATATTAGTAGATTACACAGTACACTACATATTAGTAGATTGCACAGTACAGTACATATTAGTAGATTACACAGTACACTACATATTAGTAGATTGCACAGTACAGTACATATTAGTAGATTGCACAGTACAGTACAGTACATATTAGTAGATTACACAGTACACTACATATTAGTAGATTACACAGTACAGTACATATTAGTAGATTGCACAGTACACTACATATTAGTAGATTACACAGTACAGTACATATTAGTAGATTACACAGTACAGTACATATTAGTAGATTGCACAGTACACTACATATTAGTAGATTACACAGTACAGTACATATTAGTAGATTACACAGTACACTACATATTAGTAGATTATACAGTACACTACATATTAGTAGATTGCACAGTACACTACATATTAGTAGATTACACAGTACAGTACATATTAGTAGATTACACAGTACACTACATATTAGTAGATTATACAGTACACTACATATTAGTAGATTGCACAGTACACTACATATTAGTAGATTGCACAGTACACTACATATTAGTAGATTGCACAGTACACTACATATTAGTAGATTGCACAGTACAGTACATATTAGTAGATTACACAGTACACTACATATTAGTAGATTGCACAGTACACTACATATTAGTAGATTACACAGTACACTACATATTAGTAGACTGCACAGTACACTACATATTAGTAGATTACACAGTACACTACATATTAGTAGATTACACAGTACACTACATATTAGTAGATTACACAGTACACTACATATTAGTAGATTACACAGTACACTACATATTAGTAGATTACACAGTACAGTACATATTAGTAGATTACACAGTACACTACATATTAGTAGATTGCACAGTACACTACATATTAGTAGATTACACAGTACAGTACATATTAGTAGATTGCACAGTACACTACATATTAGTAGATTACACAGTACACTACATATTAGTAGATTACACAGTACAGTACATATTAGTAGATTACACAGTACACTACATATTAGTAGATTGCACAGTACAGTACATATTAGTAGATTACACAGTACAGTACATATTAGTACATTACACAGTACAGTACATATTAGTAGATTACACAGTACAGTACATATTAGTACATTACACAGTACAGTACATATTAGTAGATTGCACAGTAAAGTACATATTAGTAGATTACACAGTACACTACATATTAGTAGATTGCACAGTACAGTACATATTAGTAGATTACACAGTACACTACATATTAGTAGATTACACAGTACACTACATATTAGTAGATTACTCATTACAGTACATATTAGTAGATTACACAGTGAAGTACATATTAGTAGATTACACAGTACAGTACATATTAGTAGATTACACAGTACACTACATATTAGTAGATTACACAGTACAGTACATATTAGTAGATTACACAGTACACTACATATTAGTAGATTGCACAGTACAGTACATATTAGTATATTGCACAGTACAGTACATATTAGTAGATTACACAGTACAGTACATATTCCCTACTATTGACCACTAAATGGTAACACCCCAATAAGTTTTTACACTTGTTTAAGTCCACGTTAATCAATTCCTGGTACAAATATATACTATCATCACCACACAAGTTCATCATCAGAGTATATACATTGAATGGGGGGGAGGGGGGGTGTTAAGTTTGGTTGCTATCAGCACTTCAGTCATCAACAATTTTTAGTTTGTATTCAGTCATTGGTGAAGCTAAGGATAATATTTGAATATTGTTTTTAATATTGTTGTGCAGCACTTTGGAAACATGTTTGTTGTTTAAATGTGCTATATAAATAAAGTGGATCAGTTTATCTGCTGACTTTAGCTGCTAGTTTAGCGGCTAGCTCACCTTCCACTGGTCACCATGCAGCTGGAACAGCAGCTTCTTGTCACCATGGTTACTCACATCTGGACTGTCACACTGTGCTTGCTGCACATCTGCCTCCTGATTGGACGGATGCTCTGCTGACAGGAAACAACTTTTAAAACCAACGTACGTACATACGTGTGTGTGTGTGTGTGTGTGTGTGTGTGTGTGTGTGTACCAGTGAGTGTGTGTGTGTGTGTGTGTGTGTGTGTGTGTGTGTGTGTGTGTGTGTGTGTGTGTACCAGTGAGTGTGTGTAGAGTAGATCTAGTGAGGTAGGTGTCCAGCAGGTTGTGTGTGTGTGTGTGTGTGTGTGTGTGTGTGTGTGTGTGTGTGTGTACCAGTGAGTGTGTGTAGAGTAGATCTAGTGAGGTAGGTATCCAGCAGGTTGTGTGTGTGTGTGTGTGTGTGTGTGTGTGTACCAGTGAGTGTGTGTGTGTGTACCAGTGAGTGTGTGTAGAGTAGATCTAGTGAGGTAGGTGTCCAGCAGGTTGTGTGTGTGTGTGTGTGTGTGTGTGTACCAGTGAGTGTGTGTGTGTGTACCAGTGAGTGTGTGTAGAGTAGATCTAGTGAGGTAAGTGTCCAGCAGGTTGTGTGTGTGTGTGTGTGTGTGTGTGTACCAGTGAGTGTGTGTAGAGTAGATCTAGTGAGGTAAGTGTCCAGCAGGTTGTGTGTGTGTGTGTGTGTGTGTGTGTACCAGTGAGTGTGTGTGTGTGTACCAGTGAGTGTGTGTAGAGTAGATCTAGTGAGGTAAGTGTCCAGCAGGTTGCGTTCGTGTGTTTTCAGCGTCTTGCAGTAGATAAAATACTGCCATTGTTGCTCAATCCTGCACACACACACACACACACACACACACACACACACACACACACACACACACACACACACACACACACACACAGAGACAGAGAGGTCAAAGGTGAAGAGTGTAAAGCAGAAGCAGGGCCGGCCCGTGGCATAGGCCGTATAGGCAAATGCTAAGGGCGCCGTCCATCAGGGGGCGCCACGCCAGTGCCACAAATGTTGGAGAAAAAATAAAATAAAATAAATAAGTTGGTACTATTATTTCTAAATACAAAAAATAATCCCACGTTAATTAAAATGCAAAGTAAAGCCTATTTAATAGAAATATTATTTGTTACAACATTACGCCCCCCTCTCCCCCCGCACGGGGCGCCCCCTCCCTTCCCATATCATGACTCTTTTTGGACGTCACCACATCAAAAAATCAACACAAGATGTCAAAACGGCCAAAACTGTCAGGTGCCCAGGGAAGAAAAAAGAGAAAAGAGGAGGAGAAACGAGAAAAAGACAGAGGTAGCAGGGAGGTAACGTTAGCCTACATGAAATTATTTGTCTGTTACAGAATGTGATAGTAACCTGGCTTTTTAGCATTGAGCTAATGTTACATGATTCGGCAATTGCTAATCAATAAATAGCTAGTTCTGTTTTAACGTCGGGTTAATATTGTGGAGGGGGCTAAATTGTTATGGAAAATAATAATGTAACGTTAGGTAATTACAGTACTCCCACCTTACATTCCTCAGGGACATTTGTATAAGCAGGTGTTTTTTGTTGACATTGTTATTGCCTTCTGGTTAGCTAATGTTTGCCCTGCAGGTAATAGTCACTTTTCCACCCCTTTATATATTAGGTATAGTTGTAAGCCTAGTTGTTAAAGTGCACATCATTAATGTTAATTAAGCAATATCACATGAGAGGGAATGCTGTTTTTTAATTTGAGCACTGCTGTGATTCGGTTAAAGATAATCATAACATAACATTCTCATATAATATGTTAATTTGCTTTCTTTAAGTAAAAAAAAAAGGTCAAAGACAAAGCTATTCGGTTTCTTGTGAGTATATACACTTCACTGCCGATGTGGGGGGGCGCCACCTAAAATCTTGCCTAGGGCGCCAGATTGGTTAGGGCCAGGCCTGAGCAGAAGAAAGGTCAGATGTTGTACCTGCAGAAGAAAGGTCAGATGTTGTACCTGGCCAGGGCGCTGCTCTCCTTCCTGTCCTGCTCCTTCCTCTGACGTAGAAGATGTTTGCTCACACGCACCTCCCACACACTCCGCACTGCCATCACGTCGTAGGCAGGAACAGGAACAGGAACAGGAACAGGAACCTTCCTCTCCAACATCATGACAAGTCAGTCAGAGTGGCACCTCTGCTGTGACAAAGATAGGAACAGCACTAATCCAGTCGCCATGACAACTGATTCCCAGCTGGGAGTGGTTTGTTTAGCACATGCACATTTAGTGTGTGTGTGTGTGTGTGTGTGTGTGTGTGTGTGTGTGTGTGTGTGTGTGTGTGTGTGTGTGTGTGTGTGTGTGTGTGTGTGTGTGTGTGTGTGTGTGTGTGTATATAGAGTATATTCCTCCCGCACTAAAAGAGTGCACACTTGCTGCACGCTCACCTGACACTGCATTGTGAGTGTGATGATGTCATGATGAGGAATACATTTGTACACACTATGATAATATGATGTCATGATATTGATGGGGAATACATTTGTACACACTATGATAATATGATGTCATGATATTGATGGGGAATACATTTGTACACAATATGATAATATGATGTCATGATATTGACATGATTCAGTATTTAATATTCAATATTCAGTATTCAATATTCAGTATTCAATATTCAGTATTTAATATTCAGTATTCAGTATTCAATATTCAGTATTCACCCTAACCCTAAACCCTAACCCTAACCCTAACCCTATTCAGTATTCAGTATTCAATATTCAATATTCGGTATTCAGTATTCAATATTCAGTTTTCAATATTCATTATTCAGTATTCACCCTAATCCTAACCCTAAACCCTAACCCTAACCCTATTCAGTATTCAGTATTCAATATTCAGTATTCGGTATTCAGTATTCAATATTCAGTATTCAATATTCAGTATTCAATATTCAATATTCAGTATTCAGTATTCAATATTCAGTATTCAATATTCAGTATTCAGTATTCACCCTAACCCTAACCCTAACCCTACCCCTATTCAGTATTCAGTATTCAATATTCAATATTCAATATTCGGTATTCAGTATTCAGTATTCAATATTCAGTATTCGGTATTCAGTATTCAATATTCGGTATTCAGTATTCACCCTAAACCTAACCCTAACCCTAACCCTAAACCCTAACCCTAACCCTAACCATAACCCTAACCCTAACCCTAACCCTAACCCTATTCAGTATTCAATATTCAGTATTCAATATTCAGTATTCAATATTCAGTATTCAGTATTCACCCTAACCCTAACCCTAAACCCTAACCCTAACCCTATTCAATATTCGGTATTCAGTATTCACCCTAATCCTAACCCTAACCCTAAACCCTAACCCTATTCAATATTCAGTATTCAATATTCGGTATTCAATATTTAGTATTCAATATTCAATATTCCGTATTCGGTATTCAGTATTCAATATTCAATATTCAATATTCAGTATTCAATATTCAGTATTCAGTATTTGGTATTCAGTATTCAATATTCAATATTCGGTATTCAATATTCAGTATTCAGTAATCAATATTCGGTGTTCGGTATTCAGTATTCGGTATTCAATATTCAGTATTCAGTATTCAAGAAAGTTTGATCATATTACGCCTATACTGTATATACCTTTATATATATATATATATATATATATATATATATACCTATACTGGCTCACCTGCACTGGCTTCCTGTGCACTTAAGATGCGACTTTAAGGTTTTACTACTTACGTATAAAATATTACACGGTTTAGCTCCTGCCTATCTTGACGATTGTATTGTACCATATGTCCCGGTAAGAAATCTGCGTTCAAAGAACTCTGGCTTATTAGTGATTCCCAGAGCCCAAAAAAGTCTGCGGGCTATAGAGCGTTTTCTATTGGGGCTCCAATACTATGGAATGTTCTAGCAGTAACAGTTAGAGATGCTACCTCAGTAGAAGCATTTAAGTCTCATCTTAAAACTCATTTGTATACTCTAGCCTTTAAATAGACTTCCTTTTTAGACCAGTTGATCTGCCGTTTCTTTTCTTTTCTTTTCTACTCTGCTCCGGGGTGGACCGCTAGCCTGTCCATCAGATGGGGACATCTCTACGCTGCTGACCCGTCTCCACTCGGGATGGTTCCTGCTTGCCCCACTATGGACTGGACTCTCGCTGATGTGTTAGACTTTCACAATATTATGTCAGACCCACTCCACATCCATTGCTTTCGGTCTCCCCTAGAGGGGGGGGGGGGGGGGTTACCCACATATGCGGTCCTCTCCAAGGTTTCTCATAGTCATTCACATTGACGTCCCACTGGGGTGAGTTTTTCCTTGCCCGTATGTGGGCTCTGTACCGAGGATGTCGTTGTGGCTTGTACAGCCCTTTGAGACACTTGTGATTTAGGGCTATATAAATAAACATTGATTGATTGATTGATTGATTGATTGAATATTCAGTATTCAATATTCAGTATTCAATATTCAGTATTCAATATTCAATATTCAGTATTCAATATTCAGTATTCAATATTCAATATTCAGTATTCAATATTCAGTATTCACCCTAACCCTAACCCTAAACCCTAACCCTAACCCTACCCCTATTCAGTATTCAATATTCAGTATTCAATATTCAATATTCGGTATTCACTATTCAATATTCAGTATTCGGTATTCAGTATTCAATATTCAGTATTCAATATTCGGTATTCAGTATTCACCCTAACCCTAACCCTAACCCTAACCCTAAACCCTAACCCTAACCCTATTCAGTATTCAGTATTCAATATTCAGTATTCAATATTCAATATTCAGTATTCAATATTCAGTATTCAATATTCAGTATTCAATATTCAGTATTCAGTATTCAATATTCAATATTCAGTATTCAATATTCAGTATTCAGTATTCACCCTAACCCTAACCCTAAACCCTAACCCTAACCCTATTCAGTATTCAATATTCAGTATTCAATATTCAGTATTCACCCTAACCCTAACCCTAAACCCTAACCCTAACCCTAACCCTATTCAGTATTCAGTATTCAATATTCAGTATTCAATATTCAGTATTCAGTATTCAGAATTCACCCTAACCCTAACCCTAAACCCTAACCCTATTCAATATTCGGTATTTAGTATTCACCCTAACCCTAACCCTAACCCTAAACCCTAACCCTAACCCTAACCCTAACCCTAACCCTATTCAGTATTCAGTATTCGGTATTCAGTATTCAGTATTCAATATTCAATATTCAATATTCAGTATTCAGTATTCAGTATTCAATATTCAGTATTCAATATTCAGTATTCAATATTCAGTATTCACCCTAACCCTAACCCTAAACCCTAACCCTAACCCTAACCCTAAACCCTAACCCTAACCCTAACCCTATTCAGTATTCAGTATTCAATATTCAGTATTCAATATTCAGTATTCAGTATTCACCCTAACCCTAACCCTAACCCTAAACCCTAACCCTAACCCTAACCCTAACCCTATTCAGTATTCAGTATTCGGTATTCAGTATTCAATATTCAGTATTCAATATTCAGTATTCAATATTCGGTATTCAGTATTCAATATTCAGTATTCAGTATTCAGTATTCAGTATTCAATATTCAGTATTCAGCCCCCAGGCCGTAGTTTACATTGTAGATAGTCACATGCAAACTATGAATGAACACGAGTGGAGTTATGTACTTAACACAAGTGGAGTTATGTACTTAACACAAGTGGAGTTATGTACTTAACACAAGTGGAGTTATGTACTTAACACAAGTGGAGTTATGTACTTAACACAAGTGGAGTTATGTACTTAACACAAGTGGAGTTATGTACTTAACACAAGTGGAGTTATGTACTTAACACAAGTGGAGTTATGTACTTAACACAAGTGGAGTTATGTACTTAACACAAGTGGAGTTATGTACTTAACACAAGTGGAGTTATGTACTTAACACGAGTGGAGTTATGTACTTAACACAAGTGGAGTTATGTACTTAACACAAGTGGAGTTATGTACTTTACACAAGTGGAGTTATGTACTTAACACAAGTGGAGTTATGTACTTAACACAAGTGGAGTTATGTACTTAACACAAGTGGAGTTATGTACTTAACACAAGTGGAGTTATGTACTTAACACAAGTGGAGTTATGTACTTAACAGGGTTAGGGGTTAGGGTTACCCTAACCCTAACCCTAACTTAGTGTCTAGCCTCAGGGTGTTACAGGTTAACTTAGTGTCTAGCCTCAGGGTGTTACAGGTTAACTTAGTGTCTAGCCTCAGGGTGTTACAGGCTAAGTTAGTGTATAGCCTCAGGGTGTTACAGGTTAACTTAGTGTCTAGCCTCAGGGTGTTACAGGTTAACTTAGTGTCTAGCCTCAGGGTGTTACAGGCTAACTTAGTGTATAGCCTCAGGGTGTTACAGGCTAACTTAGTGTATAGCCTCAGGGTGCTACAGGCTAACTTAGTGTATAGCCTCAGGGTGTTACAGGCTAACTTAGTGTATAGCCTCAGGGTGCTACAGGCTAACTTAGTGTCTAGCCTCAGGGTGCTACAGGCTAACTTAGTGTCTAGCCTCAGGGTGTTACAGGCTAACTTAGTGTATAGCCTCAGGGTGTTACAGGCTAACTTAGTGTATAGCCTCAGGGTGCTACAGGCTAACTTAGTGTATAGCCTCAGGGTGTTACAGGCTAACTTAGTGTATAGCCTCAGGGTGTTACAGGCTAACTTAGTGTCTAGCCTCAGGGTGCTACAGGCTAACTTAGTGTCTAGCCTCAGGGTGTTACAGGCTAACTTAGTGTATAGCCTCAGGGTGTTACAGGTTAACTTAGTGTCTAGCCTCAGGGTGTTACAGGTTAACTTAGTGTATAGCCTCAGGGTGTTACAGGTTAACTTAGTGTCTAGCCTCAGGGTGTTACAGGTTAACTTAGTGTATAGCCTCAGGGTGTTACAGGTTAACTTAGTGTCTAGCCTCAGGGTGTTACAGGTTAACTTAGTGTATAGCCTCAGGGTGTTACAGGCTAACTTAGTGTATAGCCTCAGGGTGTTACAGGTTAACTTAGTGTCTAGCCTCAGGGTGTTACAGGCTAACTTAGTGTCTAGCCTCAGGGTGTTACAGGCTAACTTAGTGTATAGCCTCAGGGTGTTACAGGCTAACTTAGTGTCTAGCCTCAGGGTGTTACAGGCTAACTTAGTGTATAGCCTCAGGGTGTTACAGGCTAACTTAGTGTATAGCCTCAGGGTGTTACAGGCTAACTTAGTGTCTAGCCTCAGGGTGTTACAGGCTTACTTAGTGTCTAGCCTCAGGGTGTTACAGGCTAACTTAGTGTATAGCCTCAGGGTGTTACAGGCTAACTTAGTGTATAGCCTCAGGGTGTTACAGGTTAACTTAGTGTATAGCCTCAGGGTGTTACAGGTTAACTTAGTGTCTAGCCTCAGGGTGTTACAGGTTAACTTAGTGTATAGCCTCAGGGTGTTACAGGTTAACTTAGTGTATAGCCTCAGGGTGTTACAGGTTAACTTAGTGTCTAGCCTCAGGGTGTTACAGTCTAACTTAGTGTCTAGCCTCAGGGTGTTACAGGTTCACTTTTACAGCTAATTTCACACTTTTTTCTGTAATTCCACTGCCATACACCTTACAGTCATATAACTTGGTATGTGACACATGCTATATGTTAGCATGCTAGATAAGTAGCAAAACCTATGAGTATTAGTATCAACATTTCAGTTTTTTTTCTCATTTTTTATTGATTTTCTTTCGACAATATGGAATGTTTACAACGAAACACAAGACAAACATTTCAAAAAGATTCCCACCAATGGTAATATTTGTGTAAATATACATCTTACTGACTATAATATTCATAGAACTATAATAACCAGCCAGTCTTTTGAAGGATTGGGCTCCCTTCAATGGCAGACTATCTCTAAGAGTGATGGACTCAAAGTTAGGTAAGAATAGATGATCTTTGTAGGATGGGACAGACAAACAAGTTCTTACCTTCTCACACGTCTTCTCTGCCACTGACTTGTTGACTCACTGTTTGCGTGTGCGTGTTATTTTTAGCAGCAGACCAGACGTGTCACATGACACCATCACCTCCACATAGGCTTCTGGAAACATCCATGTTAGCATGCCGACAATGACAGTGAAACACAACAACGCATCACAACATATCATAGCAATGAGGGCTGGAGGATTATGGCAAAAATAATAATCACGAGGATTTTTGATTGGTATATAAATCACGATCAATAACAGGATTATTCATTCATGTGAAAAGGTGAGTTTTTAGTGAATTATCCTAACTCAACTTTGAATATGATTGAAAAGTACAACGGAAATAAAGGAGTGACAAATAAACGACAGCAAGTCAAATAATAATCACAGTCATAACAACACATGTCGACACGGGACCTTTTTTTGAAAATGACATCATGCAACACAATGTTCATTTGAAAAATGAGCGGGATGAAATCTGGCCAAATATACTAATGTATGACTTACTTTTACACTTTTATGAGTGGGACCCTCAAGGGTCTTCTAATGTGGTTTTTATTTCAAAACAACAAAGTTCAAACCATTATTGTGAATCACAATAATCAATGTTGTTGTCAATTGTTGACATATTCAAGGCTCCAACTACTTCATATCTAATATTTGACTTATGACTTTTGGAGGGGAAATATTGCACATGTTTTGTTTATTCCCTACAAAATAAGGGTTTTATTTGACAAAAAGGGTATAAAATAGGGATGTCCGATAATGGCTTTTTGCCGATATCCGATATGCCGATATTGTCCAACTCTTTAATTACTGATACCGATATTAACCGATACCGATATCAACCGATATATACAGTCGTGGAATTAACACATTATTATGCCTAATTTGGACAACCAGGTATGGTGAAGATAAGGTACTTTTTTAAAAAAACGAATCCAATAAAATAAGATAAATAAATTAAAAACATTTTCTTCAATAAAAAAAAAAGTAAAACAATATAAAAACAGTTACATAGAAACTAGTAATTAATGAAAATTTGTAAAATTAACTGTTAAAGGTTAGTACTATTAGTGGAGCAGCAGCACGCACAATCATGTGTGCTTACGGACTGTATCCCTTGCAGACTGTATTGATATATATTGATATATAATGTAGGAAACAGAATATTAATAACAGAAAGAAACAACCCTTTTGTGTGAATGAGTGTAAATGGGGGAGGGAGGTTTTTTGGCTTGGTGCACTAATTGTAAGTGTATCTTGTGTTTTTTATGTGGATTTAATAAAATTTTTTAAAAAAACCAAAAATAATAATTAAAAAACGATACTGATAATAAAAAAAACGGTACCGATAATTTCCGATATTACATTTTAACACATTTATCGGCCGATAGTATCGGCAGACCAATATTATCGGACATCTCTAGTATAAAACATACAAAAATAACAACTTAATATCAATGTATAGATCTGAATTTGATGTACAGATTTAAGCGTCGGAAGTAAAGTAAACAAATCATTAATGTATGAATGACCTTATGAGCGGGGCTTTCAGGGGTCTTCTAATGTCGCTTTTTATTTCAAATGTTCAATGCTGAAACCATTATTATCATTAAAAATCAATGTTGTGAATTATTGACATATTCACGGCTCCAACTACGTCACATGTAATATTTGACTTCTGAGCTGGGGGGGGGGGGCAGTATGGCATAGTCAGTGCAAAAAAAGTTAGTTTCTTTGGACAAAAACACAGAAAACTTGACAACAATGGATAGATGTGAAGTTGATCTAGAGATTTGAACATCAATAATCTTATTGATGACTCCCTTTTAAGACTTGAATTACAAACCCCGTTTCCATATGAGTTGGGAAATGGTGTTAGATGTAAATATAAACGGAATACAATGATTTTCAAATCCTTTTCAAGCCATATTCAGTTGAATATGCTACAAAGACAACATATTTGATGTTCAAACTCATAAACTTTTTTTTTTTTTTTGCAAATAATCATTAACTTAGAATGTCATGGCTGCAACACGTGCCAAAGTAGTTGTGAAAGGGCATGTTCACCACTGTGTTACATGGCCTTTCCTTTTAACAACACTCAGTAAAGGTTTGGGAAGTGAGGAGACACATTTTTGAAGTGGAATTATTTCCCATTCTTGCTTGATGTACAGCTTAAGTTGTTCAACAGTCCGGGGGTCTCCCTTCTCACATTGCAGGTGCCACACATTTTCAATGTCTGGACTACAGGCAGGCCAGTCTAGTACCCACACTCTTTTACTATGAAGCCACGTTGATGTAACACCTGGCTTGGCATTGTCTTGCTGAAATAAGCAGGGGCGTCCATGATAACAACATATGTTGCTCCAAAAGCTGTATGTACCTTTCAGCATTAATGGTGCCTTCACAGATGTGTAAGTTACCCATGTCTTGGCCACTAATACACCCCCATACCATCACACATGCTGCCTTTTACACTTTCACCCTAGAACATGTCTTGACCACTAATACACCCCCATACCATCACACATGCTGCCTTTTACACTTTCACCCTAGAACATGTCTTGACCACTAATACACCCCCATACCATCACACATGCTGCCTCTTACACTTTCACCCTAGAACATGTCTTGACCACTAATACACCCCCATACCATCACACATGCTGCCTTTTACACTTTCACCCTAGAACATGTCTTGACCACTAATACACCCCCATACCATCACACATGCTGCCTTTTACACTTTCACCCTAGAACATGTCTTGACCACTAATACACCCCCATACCATCACACATGCTGCCTTTTACACTTTCACCCTAGAACATGTCTTGACCACTAATACACCCCCATACCATCACACATGCTGCCTTTTACACTTTCACCCTAGAACATGTCTTGACCACTAATACACCCCCATACCATCACACATGCTGCCTTTTACACTTTCACCCTAGAACATGTCTTGACCACTAATACACCCCCATACCATCACACATGCTGCCTTTTACACTTTCACCCTAGAACATGTCTTGACCACTAATACACCCCCATACCATCACACATGCTGCCTCTTACACTTTCACCCTAGAACATGTCTTGACCACTAATACACCCCCATACCATCACACATGCTGCCTTTTACACTTTCACCCTAGAACATGTCTTGACCACTAATACACCCCCATACCATCACACATGCTGCCTTTTACACTTTCACCCTAGAACATGTCTTGACCACTAATACACCCCCATACCATCACACATGCTGCCTTTTACACTTTCACCCTAGAACATGTCTTGACCACTAATACACCCCCATACCATCACACATGCTGCCTTTTACACTTTCACCCTAGAACATGTCTTGACCACTAATACACCCCCATACCATCACACATGCTGCCTTTTACACTTTCACCCTAGAACATGTCTTGACCACTAATACACCCCCATACCATCACACATGCTGCCTCTTACACTTTCACCCTAGAACATGTCTTGACCACTAATACACCCCCATACCATCACACATGCTGCCTTTTACACTTTCACCCTAGAACATGTCTTGACCACTAATACACCCCCATACCATCACACATGCTGCCTCTTACACTTTCACCCTAGAACATGTCTTGACCACTAATACACCCCCATACCATCACACATGCTGCCTTCTACACTTTCACCCTAGAACATGTCTTGACCACTAATACACCCCCATACCATCACACATGCTGCCTCTTACACTTTCACCCTAGAACATGTCTTGACCACTAATACACCCCCATACCATCACACATGCTGCCTTTTACACTTTCACCCTAGAACATGTCTTGACCACTAATACACCCCCATACCATCACACATGCTGCCTTCTACACTTTCACCCTAGAACATGTCTTGACCACTAATACACCCCCATACCATCACACATGCTGCCTCTTACACTTTCACCCTAGAACATGTCTTGACCACTAATACACCCCCATACCATCACACATGCTGCCTTCTACACTTTCACCCTAGAACATGTCTTGACCACTAATACACCCCCATACCATCACACATGCTGCCTTTTACACTTTCACCCTAGAACATGTCTTGACCACTAATACACCCCCATACCATCACACATGCTGCCTTCTACACTTTCACCCTAGAACATGTCTTGACCACTAATACACCCCCATACCATCACACATGCTGCCTCTTACACTTTCACCCTAGAACAATCCGGATGGTTCTTTTCCTCTTTGGACGTCCACAGTTTCCAAAAACAATTTGAAATGTGGACTCGTCAGACCACAGAATACTTTTCCACTTTGTATCAGTCCATCTTAGATGAGCTCGGGCCCAGCGAAGCCCACAGCATTTCTGGGTGTTGTTGATAAACGGCTTTTGCCTTGCATAGGAGAGTTTTAACTTGTACTTACAGATGTAGCGACCAACTGTAGTTACTGACAGTGGCTTTCTGAAGTGTTCCATGTGGTGATATCCTTTACACACTGATGTGGCTTGTTGCTGCAGTACAGCCTGAGGGATGGAAGGTCACGGGCTTAGCTGCTTACCTGCAGTGATTTCTCCACATTCTCTTTGATGATATTACGGAGCGTAGATGGTGAAATCCCTAAATTCCTTGCAATAGCTGCTTGAGAAAGGTTGTTCTTAAACTGTTCAACAATTTGCTCAGGCATTTGTTGACAAAGTGGTGACCCTCGCCCCATCCTTGTTTGTGAATGACTGAGCATTTCATGGAATCTACTTTTATACCCAATCATGGCACCCACCTGTTCCCAATTAGCCTGCACACCTGTGGGATGTTCCAAATAAGTGTTTGATGAGCATTCCTCAACTTTATCAGTATTTATTGCCACCTTTCACAACTTCTTTGTCACGTGTTGCTGCCATCAAATTCTAAAGTTAATGATTATTTGCAGAAAAAAAGAATGTTTATGAGTTTGAACATGAAATATGTTGTCTTTGTAGCATATTCAACTGAATATGCTACATGAACATCCAGTTTTAATGTTTACATTCTGCTTTTTACACTTCATTTACCAGTGTGTGCTTTTTGTGTCTTATATTACGATGTTTGCTCATCAAATGTATTGTTGCAATACATCTTTTTTAAAGCATCATTATTGCGTAAATGCATCAAAGGTATTGTGTAAGGTATTACTTTGTTAGCGCTCTTATTGTGAAGGGGGGAAGGAAGTGTGCTGACAAAATGTGACTTGAGATTGTGATTTGCATGTTTTAAAGCAGCAAATATTTATTTTCACCCACACCTGGTAAAGTAATCAGGTTACTTTAGCTGGCGTGGATACAACAACAAAAACCACACAAAATCAAAACAACGGCGCCGCCTCTGCGGCTTTGACCTGAGCGGCGAACAGCAGGACGCTCTTTTCCACGTGAGCGTTGATGGCGGCCTGTGACGCTCGCGGGTTGGCCCGCACGAACTGCGCCACGCTCAAGATGCACTCCCTCTGCGCACACACACACACACACACACACACACACACACACACACACTTATTAGACTCCACGCTGGGGGCGGCGCCTGCAGGTGCCCACCTTGTAGGCGTCCACCTGGTCTTGGCCCGTGAGGCGGCCCAGCAGGTCTTTGGCCACCCGGACCCGCGTCAGCGCCGCCAAGAGGCTGCGGTCGTCCTCGCTCTGAGAGCCCAACCACTTAAGCAGCGCCATCTGGAGGACAAACGGTCAACGTCATGAATATGTCTTTCTACTTCCGGTCACGTGTTGTCTATTTACTATGCTGACATCCACACAAGCTAACATTCCTAACGAGACGAGGCGGAGACAAGTATTTCATTTCTTGCGTTAAGACTATTTTTAATCTCCTTGCTGAAAGTCAAAAGAGTGTTTGGATGAAAATGATTGCGTGAATGAGCAGCTAACGTCATAAACTAGTAAGAGCGACGTCAAGATAAGTTAGCTATTTACCTGCTGAAATAATTCCATGTTGCTCATTTGTTCCGCCATGTTGCATCAACAATACAGAAAAAAAGAAAGAAATATGAGTTGAATTGGAGTCCAAAAAGTGACTTTAGCTGCAATAATTGTGCGGAAGTTGTGACGGTGAAATGTTCCTTGTTGACGCCCTCTTTTCTTCTTCGTGGGTGAGCAGTTGTGGCTGACAGCGAGGCTGCTGCCACCTGGCGGCCACTAGCAGCACTACCACCTTTAAACTCAATCATATTTTACTCCGACACTTTGTCATCACTAGACGTGATTATAACTTCATTTTACATGTTTTATGTACATTTAAGTCACCTCTCAACGACACTTATTTTATATTTTTGTTCATGCTAGGCTAGGCTAGGAACACACTACTATATAGTTATTTACGAACACATGCACATGTCATATTTATGTATTTATTAACACAAGTATTATATTTTTAAACACAGTTATGTATCATATTTATGTATTTATTAACACAATTAATATTATATTGATGAATGTGTTGAGTAAATGTGATCTCATTGTTATTAATGCTGTTTCTGTGTATCATGAGAAGAGAGGCTTGCCGTTGTTGTTATGCGCCTCCAATAGGTTATATACGGTAGTGCCGGCTCATCCGCGCTATCGTCAGGTGATCTCTTCCGGTTCACTGCGCGCCAGGAAATGATGTCACACACAGAAAAGTTCGATGGAGTTGTGTTCTTTTTCCCACAGTGTTTTGTTTCCCGGTGCTGTGAGGCATTGTACTGAACCATTCTTAAAATAAACCATCATCTTTCATATATATACAACTGGAGTATTCATTGAAGAAGAAGGAAGAAACCCAACAGGTTATGGGCCCAGACGTGCAACGGGAGGAAGATGGCAGCGCCTGATCTTCGATGGAGACGAGGACAACTACGAACTTTGGGAAGTAAAATTCCTTGGTCACATGAGACTTGAACGTTTAAAGGACACAATACTTTCCTCTGGCGAGGTGGACCCAGAGAAGAATGCAGAATGCTTTGCAGAGCTAATCCAATTCCTAGACGACAAAAGTCTGTCGTTGGTGATGAGAGACGCTGCTGACGATGGTCGCAAAGCACTACACATTTTACGGCGCCATTATGCCAGTGATGGTAAGCCAAGAATTATTTCCCTGTACAACGAATTGTGTTCCCTGAAGAAAGACTCAGAAGAAACTATTACAGACTACATCATTAGAGCTGAAAAGATAGTGACTGCTTTAAGAAATACAAAGCAAGTAATATGCGATGAGTTGAGCATTGCTATGGTTCTGCGGGGCCTACCGGAACCATACAAACCATTCGTCATTCACATGACACAGAGCAACAATGAAGTGACTTTTGTAGAGTTCAAGAGCAAACTACGAAGCTACGAAGAGACAGAAAAATTTGAACACAAACCAAAATCAGACAATGTAATGAAAGTGGACATAGCGTCAGCGACCTGTTATGGATGTGGGAATCGTGGACATTTTGCGAAAAATTGTCCCCACAAAACAACACCAAAGTGGTGCAACTACCACCGAAGCACAACACATACAGACGCGACGTGCAGAAGAAAAACCAAGCCTGACTCTGCTAAACAAACTATGGAGAAAGAAGAAGATTCAAAGGAAATTGGCACCTCCTTTGTGTTCCAAGCCAGTCATTTGGTGCTTCCAGACGGCATCAAACAAAATGGACTGATGGTGGACTGTGGGGCGACGTCACACATAATCACTGAGAAGAGCAAATTCACACGATTTGATGAGACTTTTAACCCAAACAAACACTACATGGAGTTGGCCGATGGAACAAGGAAGAACAACGTGGCGCTGAAGAGAGGCGATGCAGTGGTTCTTCTACGCAACACAGAGGGGAGAAGCGTCCCCGTCACACTGAAGAACGCCTTGTTCATCCCAACCTACCCACAAGACTTCATGTCGGTGAAAGCAGCCACGGCTAATGGAGCTCAAGTGATCTTTGGAGAAGGACAAAACCGGCTCATCACGAAAGAAGGAAACACCTTCAAGATAGAAGTACACGAGAGACTGTACTACCTCAAAACGGTAAACCATCAAAAACTGTATGATGATTCTGTGCATGACATGATGTCAAAAGACAAAGTGAACCTATGTTGTGATGTGAAAACATGGCACGAGATCTTGGGGCACTGCAATGTGAATGATGTGTTGAAGCTTCAAAATGTTGTGACAGGCATGACAGTTACAGGAGATGCAAAAATAGAATGTGACATTTGTACACAAGGAAAATTCACTAACACTAGGAACAAATTACCTGATGTCAAAGCTAGTGCACCCCTAGAGCTGGTGCACACTGACCTGGCCGGTCCCATTGACCCCATTGGATTAGATGGGCATAAATATTCAGTCTCATTTACTGATGATTATTCAGGGACAGTATTTGTTTACTTCTTGAAAAATAAGAGTGAAACTACCCTTGCGACAGAGAAGTTCATTGCAGACGTTTCCCCATATGGCAACGTAAAATGTATGCGCTCAGATAATGGAACTGAGTTCACTGGAAACGTTTTTCAAACACTTTTGAGAGAGAAAGGTATCAGACATGAAACCTCATCACCTTATTCTCCTCATCAAAACGGTACAGCTGAAAGACAGTGGCGAACACTGTTTGAAATGGCAAGGTGTATGCTACTAGAAAAAGAGTTACCAAAAACATTATGGCCTTATGCTGTTCAAAGTGCCGCCCACATTCGGAACAGATGTTACAATGACAGAACAAAGAACACACCATATTTCATGCTAACTGGAAAGAAGCCCAACATTTCAAAAATGTGGGTGTTTGGTTCGGAGTGTTACGCATACACCCACAGTCACAAGAAACTTGAACCAAGGTGTGAGAAAGGAGTATTTGTGGGCTATAGTAAAAATAGTCCAGCATACTTGGTCTATGATCCACAGTCAAGAAAGGTGTCAAAACACAGACTGGTAAAATTCACCAAAAAGAACACTGCAGAAAAAGAGACACAAACAAATGCGTATGACTTGGAAATCCCAGATTGTGAAAGCAATGAAACCAAACTACCTGACACTGTGTCAGAAAAATCAGTGAGCATCAAAAATCAAACTGTAGCTCAAAATGATGTTGATAACCAGACACAAAATCTGGAAGTAGAGGAAGATGTGCTGTTAGATGATGCCACAACTAACATAGAGACTAGAACAGAACAAAGAGGTCGTTACCCAAAGAGAGAGAGAATTGTTCCTCCAAAATACTTAGAGGAATATGTAACAAACATTGATGATATCAATGAAAGCCATGACGTTATTGATCACTGTTGCAGGGCAGTGTGTGGAGTCCCACACGCGTGTAAAGACACCCTGATGTCATCAGAGGCAGCCAGCTGGGAAAAAGCCATGAAAGACGAGTTGGCATCTCTCAAAGAAAATGACACATTTGAACTTACAACATTACCAAAAGGGAAAAATACAGTAGGCGGAAAGTGGGTTTATGCTCTCAAAGAAAACACAGAGAAAGGACAGCTTTTCAAAGCTAGATATGTTGCCAAAGGATACAGTCAAACTGAAGGTATAGATTATCAAGAAACATTTGCACCAACCGCAGACATTACTTCTGTGCGTGCATTGATGCAAATAGCTGTCCAAAATGACCTCACCATCCACCAGATGGATGTGAAAACGGCATATTTACATGCCCCCATTGATGAAGAGATATACCTAGAACAACCAGAAGGTTTTCAGAAAACATCGGACACAGGTGAAAATCTAGTATTTAGGTTGAAGAAATCAATCTATGGCCTAAAACAATCAGGAAGAAATTGGTACAAACTTCTAAATGACCATTTAGAGCAAAACAATTTCAAAAGAAACCTATCTGATCATTGTGTCTACCGAAAACAAACAGAAAATGAAACAGTCATTGTTATCATCTGGGTGGACGACCTGATCATTGCTGCAAGTAGCAAAGAAGCACTTGAGCAATTCAAAGACACAATGAAAGCCAAATTCAACATGAAAGACCTAGGTACGATATCTTATTTCCTGGGTATTCATTTTGAACAGAAACAGAATGAAATCAAAATGGATCCAAAGATGTACATACAAAAGATGCTTGAAAGATTTGGCATGTCAGAATGCAAACCTAGAAGCACTCCTTCTGAACAGAAAGTAGAACTGAGCACTACAAATGAAAATGAGTGTGACACTACCGAAGTGGTAAACCCCAGAGAATACCGTGAAATCATTGGTAGTTTGATCTATGCCATGACCTGCACCAGACCAGATATCAGCTGGATTGTTGGTAGGTTATCACAAACATTGGCAAAGCCAACAGCACAGAATCTAGTTGCTGCCAAACGTGTGCTAAGGTATCTCAAGGGTACACAAGACTTTGAACTAAGTTTCAAGAAAAGTGAGGAAGGCCTCAACCTGATTGCATTTAGCGATTCAGACTGGGCATCATCGGTGGAAGACCGACGCAGCACTAGTGGATATTGTTTCGGTCTAACAAAACAAGGTCCAGCTATATCCTGGAAATCAAAGAAACAACCAACAGTTGCATTGTCAACTTGTGAAGCTGAATATATTGGCTTATCCACCACTACACGAGAAAGTATTTATATCACCCAACTGTTGAGTGGCATGGACAAATGTTTGTATGATTGTACAACAATTCATGGAGACAATCAAGGGGCTCTTTTGTTGAGCAAAAATCCAGTTAATAGACAGAGGTCCAAACATATTGATGTTAAATATCATTTCATTCGTGAGGCACTCACTGAAGGGAAAATTTCATTAGTCTACTGTCCTACAGAAGACATGGTTGCAGACATTTTAACAAAACCTACTACAAGAGCCAAGATTGACAAATTCAAATTATTCTTTTTTGGAAACTAATGTGTTTCACTGTTTCATGGTCATGAGATCAAGGGGGGGTGTTGAGTAAATGTGATCTCATTGTTATTAATGCTGTTTCTGTGTATCATGAGAAGAGAGGCTTGCCGTTGTTGTTATGCGCCTCCAATAGGTTATATACGGTAGTGCCGGCTCATCCGCGCTATCGTCAGGTGATCTCTTCCGGTTCACTGCGCGCCAGGAAATGATGTCACACACAGAAAAGTTCGATGGAGTTGTGTTCTTTTTCCCACAGTGTTTTGTTTCCCGGTGCTGTGAGGCATTGTACTGAACCATTCTTAAAATAAACCATCATCTTTCATATATATACAACTGGAGTATTCATTGAAGATGAATGAAGAAGGAAGAAACCCAACAGAATGTAACATTTATGTATTTAATAGTTTAACGTGATATTTATGTAAGTCAGTTTATTGTGATATTTGTGTATTTAATATAGTTAAATGAGATATGTATGTATTTACTAAGACAACTTAATGTAATTTTTATACATGTAACAATTAAATGTGATATTTACGTATTTAATATTTTAATATATTTGCAGTTAAATGTGAAATTTATGTATTAACTAACTTAGTAAATACATAAATATCACATTTAACTGTATTAAATACATATATATCCCAATAAATTGTCTTAGTAATACTAAGTAAATTTATTGTGATATTTATGTATTTAATATTTTATGGTAATATTTATGTACTAAATACAGTTAAATGCGACATTTATGTATTTACTAAGTCAGTTTATTGTGATATTTATGTATTTAATATAGTTAAATGAGATATGTATGTATTTACTAAGACAACTTAATGTAATATTGATATATGTAACACAATTAAATGTGATATTTACGTATTTAATAGTTTAATGTGATATTTATGTATTTAATAGTTAAATGTGATATTTACGTATTAACTAAGACAATTTGATGTAATATTTACGTACTAAATTCAGTTAAATGCGAAATTTAGATATTTACTAAGACAATTAAATGTGACATTTATGTATTTAATGCAGTTAAATGTGATATTTATGTATTTACTAAGACAAATGTGATATTTAAGTACTAAATAAAGTTAAATATATTTATCTAATTACTAAGACAATTAAATGTGATATGTATGTGTTTAATACAGTAAAATGTGATATTTATATATTTACTAAGACAATTAAATGTGATTATGTATTAATACAGTTAAATGTGATATTTATGTATTTGATAGTTTATTTGTAATATTTATGTACTAAAGTTAAATGTGATGTTTATGTACCAAATACAGTTAAATGTGATATTGATGTATTTACTAAGACAATTAAATGTGGTATTTATGTATTTAATACAATTAAATGCGACATTTATGTACTAAATACAGTTAAATGTGATATTGATGTATTTACTAAGACAATTAAATGTGGTATTTATGTATTTAATACAATTAAATGCGACATTTATGTACTAAATACAGTTAAATGTGATATTGATGTATTTACTAAGACAATTAAATGTGATATTTATGTATTTAATACAATTAAATGCGACATTTATGTACTAAATACAGTTAAATGTGATATGGATGTATTTACTAAAACAATAAAATGTGATATTTACATATTTGACCACCAAATAAATGTGTTTTAATGTGAGGATGAACAAAGGCCAGACATGAACATAAAATGGTGTGATAACGAGTCTTTGTGTGGGTATTCCCGGGTCACATGACCAAGGTGGCAGGTCAGCTGTTCTGCTTCTTGGAGAAGGTGCCCAGCTGTTTGGTGTTGGCGTCCTTCAGCTGCTCCAGCTGCCGCTGACCGCGTCGGTACAAATACTCGATGTGCATCACGTCCGTCTTCTTGATGCCAGCGTTCTCCCTGAACTCGTCTCGGATGCGAGGCAGGAAGCCCGGCTTGTCGTGTCCGGCCCGCAGGAACTGTCGGTACAGAGCCAGGACCTGCTTCTGCAGCTTGCTGTGGCGCGCCATCACGTCTGGCTGCGGCTAAAAGTGCATCACAGGCTGCTGGGGGCGTGGTCACAGGCTGCTGGGGGCGTGGTCACAGAACGCACCACGACGGTGAATGGTCTTCATCTGGAGGAACAAAAGACATCTTTAACGGGGTTTCTGAAGGTATCTAATTTGATGCTTTTTTTAACGACACTTCAATCTAATTAGTTATTATAAATACTCAAAATAATAAGCATTTGACAACGACAATCTTGAATGGTTGACATTAACTTACTCTCTAGTGGATTACAATTGGCTATCAAGATTAAGTTAAACCTGAGATTATTTATTTTGTAGTGGTAGCGGCAGCTGCCCGTTGTGGTGGCTACAGCTGCAATTGCTTTGTTGGTCACGGCAAAAAAATCGTTAACTGCCCGATTTGTGATTAGCTCATAGCAATATTTATTTTTAATACCTCTGGAAATCAAATGTAATGCTTTTAAATGTTATTTATTTTTGCTAAATCTATGTAATACTTTTGACTGAGCCCCATAAGCCCTGTTCAAACAACCACAATCCAAAGTAAGTAAGTTACTGATTTGCTTTGGGGGGTTTTCTGTGGTGGTAGCGGCAGCTGCCAGTTGTGGCTACACCACAAGTTGCTTTGTTGGTCACGGCAAAGAAATGTGGCATTGTTAACTGCTGCCTGCCTTTAATCGCCGACTTGTGACTGGCTAATTGCAATATATATTTTTTAATACCTCTGGAAATCTAATTTAATGATTTTGGAATGCCATTTAAGGCCTTAACTTTTGTCAAATCTAGTTATTGCTTGGAAATGACAACCTGTTTAAACTACTCCCATGTGCCCCAATCAAATGTTAGTAAGTTACTAGTTTGATGCTGTGAATGTGTTGTCTAATTGTAATAAATGCAGACGAGGCGTGTTGGCTGAGTTCTCAATGTTTACTCACACACCCCCGGATTGTAAATAATGTCAATAATTCAATGTATATACTCTGATGATGAACTTGTGTGATGACTGTATTATGATGATAGTATATATTTGTACCATGAATTGATTAAACGTGGACTCCGACTTAAACAAGTTGAAAAACGTATTGGGGTGTTACCATTTAGTGGTCAATTGTACGGAATATGTACTGTACTGTGCAATCTACTAATAAAAGTTTCAATCAATCAATTAATCAACGTTCACTGCTCATAGCCACATTCTAGCTGCCGTCATGGCGACATACAACACTCCACGGGGCTACCGCGCATGCTCGTCACTACTGTTGCATGCTGGGTAGTGTAGTTCTTTATTCCCTAGCTCATAACATCACAGCGAACCAATCCAAGAATGTCCTCAACTGAATTTATATACTAAACAAAAAACCACATTTAATTAAATTGGATTAAATTTAAAAATCCGAATATCAATTCAATTAAATAAATTCCCCATAAATGAAGGACTACGCAGTTTATGAATATATTACATCATTATAACAATCACAAGTTAAAATAATTAGAATTGAGAGCAACAACGAGAGGACAAAAGTACCTTAAAGAGTAACATATTTATAAAAGTGAATGTATAAATGATGATGATGATGCTACATGTTTGCATGGTTTGGTTTAGGACGAATAAATGTTGGAATGTTTGCTGCTCGAATGTTGAACATAATACCGCTGATTGTACACGTAAGACAACAGGCTGAGAAAATAAGAGGCTCGGAGAACAAAAGCGACTCACAGGTTTGATCGTCAGTCAGATGTTTCCGTCTGCAAAGCGAAGACAACAACAACCTTGTTAGCTAACTTAGCCTAGCCTAGCCTAGCATAGCTTAGCTAACGTTGAGCTGGAGGGCGTTGCGGCACCGGAACACATGACGGACCATCAACACGAGCTTCCGGTTGTTGAATTAATAATGACAAAGGCCGACTAAACACTCACACGACAAAGAGCTGGATGAACATGACGATATTTTTTAACCTATAATTTACATATCTTCCATTTTTATGGTTTATGATTTCACGTTTGCATCGCCAAATGTGACACGGAGGCTTTTATACTGGAAATACTCCAAAGTGAAAGCGTGAGCACTTCCTGTTTAGCATAACCGGCTCATCTGTCAAAACAGCAGAACAGGTTTGTTGTCTTCCTTGTTAAAACATTACAACTGTGTAATAATAGCGAATGTAAATATTTATGATATGTCAAATGCACAAAGTAAAATATCTTGAGATGAACACGGCGGTCTTCTCAATATAATTGGCAAAGTTATATTTTGTATGACGCTGCTTTATTGGAAGATTACTTGGTGGCCGCATTGACATGTCTAGTTTTTAACAACGTGGGCGCTCTTTTTTGTAATATTGACTTATGGCGAGTAAAAGTGACACTGTAGAAATTGTGGAAAGTATTTTGTGAGCGGTAGTCGCTGGTGTTGTCCACAAGGGGGCGGCACAGTTGGGACAGCCAGTCACGTGGGTTCCGGCGACATGGAGGCGGAGCTTCGTCAGGTGGAGGAGGAGGTGCAGGTGCTGCTGAGCGGCCAGGGGTCGGAGGTGATGGCGTACGACGACGTGGGCCTGGAGCAGAGCAAGCCCGCCTCGCTGAAGAACAACACCACCTACATCGTCAGCGCCATCATCTTTAACCACAAGGTAGTCTTTGGGAAAACTGCTTCCTGTTTCTATTTACACCTCAAAATAACCTTGTTTACAACAGGTGTGTTCAAAGTGCAGCTTGGGGGCCAGTTTTTTAACCACTATCGTTAGCATTAGCATATCACTGTTAGCATGCTAGTTTGGTGTTTTTTTTGGCTCATTTTTTTGTTACTTGACGCTATCTGTCCAGTGTGCTAACTGCTAGCATTTCAGTTCGGCTTTGGCTCGTCAGCATTCACACAAAATTCCTACCAAATTTGCATTTTCCGAGAAAATAAATTGATACATTGTATTTGTTTTGGAGGTAAAAACTGTGTGTGTGTGTGTGTGTGTGTGTGTGTGTGTGTGTGTGTGTGTGTGTGTGTGTGTGTGTGTGTGTGTGTGTGTGTGTCAGGAGGAGGTGCTGATGGTGCAGGAGGCCAGGAAGGACTGTTACAAGATGTGGTATCTTCCGGCCGGGAAGGTGAAGAAGGGCGAGAGCCTGCGGGAGGCGCTGCTGAGGGAGGTGAGTCCCTATAAGCCCCGCCCCTTTCCATCTGGAGGGCGTGACCTTGGTGCTGTGCAGGTGAAGGAGGAGGCGGGGGTGGAGTGCGAGCCAATCACCCTGCTGCTGATCGAGGAGCAGGGGCCGCAGTGGATCCGCTTTAACTTCCTGGCGGCGGTCACAGGTCTGGTCTTTGTGGGCGGGGCCCCAGGCTGCGGGTAAGTTGACCTGCCGCTGTGCTTCCAGGCGGGGCCGTCAAGAGTCTGTCGTCGGCCGATGAGGAGTCTCTCCAGGCCGCCTGGTGGGACCGAAGCACGGCCCTCAAACTGCGAGGGCGGGACATCCTGAGGCCCATCGAGTGCGGGCTGAAGTACGTGTCACGTGTCACGCCACTCTAGCGTCTTTATGACCCCGCTGCTGCGTTCAGGTACCACCGGGACCCCTGGCACCCCGTCACCTTGCCGACGGACCAGAGCTGCCGCCACACGGTCCAGAGACTGGTCCTGGTCTTCGTCACCTCCGAAGAGCGGGTCTGGATCCTGCTGGTCAAAGGTAGTCCGGCGCCCGCGTGTGTATTCCCGCGCGTCCTCACCCTCTCTCGTCCTCACCCTCTCTCCCCCGCAGCCCCGAGGCTCCACCTCCCCGTGGCGGCGGCGGTCAAGACGCACGCCGTCAGCTGGGCGGCCGACGCGGTGGCGCGGGACGCCATGCCGGCGTGCTACTACGAGCACAAGGTGACCACGCTGGGCGTCCTCGGCCTGCAGCACAACGGGCGCCAGCACGGCAAGACGGACGGCGTGTGCTTCAACGCGCTGGTGGCGTTGAAGCCCGACCGCGCCAAGCGCGACGAGGACGGCGCCGCGCTGCGGCTGCCGTTGCCGTGCCGGCCGCCCGCCGTGGACAACCCTCGCTACGTCTGGCAGGAAGTCCTCCATGCCAGCCTGCGGGGGAAACTCCTGGAGAAGATCAGGAAGACGGCCATCTTGCCGCTGGACAGCCTCTACTGACCCCTGCTGGACGTGCGTCTTTCCCAAGGTGGCTGCTGGTTGAGGGAGCTCCTCATCTTTTATGCCCTTTAGTCCGGATCCTTCTGGGACTGCGTGACAATGTTAGCGCCGGAGGACGACTGCTGGCTCTCTGACACGCCCAGAGACCGGAGGAGATGTGGACCAGGGGGCGGGGCCGCACAGCTGGACGAGCGTGTATCGGACACTTCCGGCTCCCTGGACCACGGGGGTCAAACTCATTTGATACAACCCGCTGATGCCTGCGTCGATAAAGTCAAGTCTTTGAAATATGATCTTATTTTGCAGCTTCCACAAAACTTCTTGTATTTATCTGCTCTGTCGTCCATCAAACTGCACGCTAGAAATGACACATTTTACTGTAACATTCTGGCAGACAGTTGTTACCGTAAAATTTACAGTAGTTTTTACAGCCCATTACTGTAAATCAGGGGTGTCCAAAGTGCGGCCCGGGGGCCATGAGCGGCCCGCAGCTAATTGTTTACACATTCTGGAAATGCTATTGCAAAAATTAAAAAAACATTAAAAAAAAGTGGAATGTGGTGAAATCTAACTCGCAAAAGTTGCAATGTTGACACAAAGTTACCATGCAGGCTTTTTTTTCCTTTTGTCTATCTTTTTTCTTTTTTTGCCATTGCTCAAAAAAAAAAAAAATCAATGTTATAACGAATTATTGACCTATTCAAGGCTCCAAATATTTCACTTTAAAATGTTTTGTGGGAAATATTGCATATATTGTGTGGTTGCCATACAAAAACATCAACATTTTATTTGACAAAAGAGCACAAAACAAACAAAATAATAGTCCAAATGTAAAATGGACAGAAGTTGAGCTCGTAACTTAAGTGTTGAAAGTTAAAAAAAACCTAATAAAAATGTATCACTTTCTGAGTGGGGCACCTTTTGGTTCCCAAATATATTTCATGCGATTTTATTTATCTTTTCACTGTGATTACTCAAAAGTAATAATGAATTAAAATCAATGGTGTCCTGCATTATTGATCTTTTTAAGGCTCTAATTACTTCACATCAAACATTGCTTTCTGAATGTTTTGGGCAGTGGGGGAAATACTGCATATTTTAGTTTTATTATAAAAAAACTAAGTTGTCTTTGACAGAAAAGGCATAAAACCTTTTTGTTTTTTTAAACTTTATACCAACCTGAAGTTGATATACTGTACAGATTTACTGTAAGTGTTATATAAATAAAAAAAATAATAATTTGACTTGTTTTTAACATTTTAATGACTTAGATCGTTTATGGTCCCCGGGAGCCCTAAAGGTAAAAAACAAACAAAATCCATATACTTTGTTATGGTTTGAAAATTCAAACTATCAAAATGGCCCCCGCAGGCTTTCATTTTCCGTGTGCGGCCCTCAGTGGAAAAAGTTTGGACACCCCTGCTGTAAATGGAAAAAACGTACCACTTTTTTTTTTCCACGGTAAAATTCTGGCAACAGAGCTGCCAGTAAAAAAAACTGGTACCGTTTTTACATTTACAGTAATAAGCTGTAAAAATATTAGTTGTAGATTTGATCTTAAAAAAACTTTGCCATTTACAGTAATAAGCTGTAAAGAACACTGCAAATTTTACAATGAAATTATAGCCACCAAGCTGACAGGTTTTTTTACCTTAAAATTTACAGTAGTTTTTACAGCTTCTTACTGTAAATGGACAAACTGTACCACTGTTTTTTGACAGTAAAATTCTGGCAACTGAGCTGCCAGTGAGGAAAAACGTTTTTCCATTTACAGTAATACACTGTAAAAACAACAGATTTCACGTTCATAACAATTTTTACAGTAAAAAAAAAACAGTGCAATTTTAGTAATATGCTGTAAAAACAGCACATTTACAATAAAAACTGTACCACTATTTTTTGACAGTGAAATTCTGGCAATTGAGCTGCCAGCGAAAAAACTCCGGTAGCGTTTTTCCATTTACAGTAATATGCCGTAAAAACAACCGCCGTAGATTTCACGGCAAAAACAATTTTCCCGGAATAAAAGGGCGTTATTTACAGTAATATGCTGTAAAAAAGGCCACATATTTTATGGTAAAATTCTGGTGACCGAGCTGCCATTTTGTTACCGTAAAATTTACAGCCCATTACTGTAAATGGAAAAACTGTACCACTTTTTTTTCCACGGTAAAATTCTGCCACCTGAGCTGCCAGTAAAAAAAACTGGTACCGTTTTCACATTTACAGTAATACACCGTAAAAACAACAGTCGTATATTTTATCTTTAAAAAACTTTGCCATTTACAGTAATATGCTGTAAAGAACACCGCACATTTTACAGTAAAATTCTAGCGACTGAGCTGCCAGTTTTTTACTGTAAAATTTACGGTCGTATTTACAGCCTATTACTGTAAATGGGAAAAACTACCGCTGTTTTTTGACAGTAAAATTCTGGCAACTGAGCTGCCGGTGAGAAAAATAGTTTTTCCATTTACAGTAATACACCAAAAAAACAACAGATTTTACGCTAAAAAACATTTTTACCGTGAAAATTTGCTGTGAAAAAAAGGAAATTTTACGGTAAAATCCTGGCGACTGAGATGCCAGTTTTTTAGGGTAAAATTTACGGTCGTTTTTACAGCCTATTACTGTAAATGGGAAAAACTGTACCGCTGTTTTTTGACAGTAAAATTCTGGCAACTGAGCTGCCGGTGAGAAAAAACTTTTTCCCATTTACAGTAACACACCGTAAAAACAGATTTTACGCTAAAAAAAATGTTAACAGTAAAAATTTGCTGTAAAAAACAGCAAATTTGACGGTAAAATCCTGGCTACTAAGATGCCAGTTTTTAGGGTAAAATTTACGGTAGGTTTTACAGCATTTTACTGTAAATGGAAAAACAATACCACTTTTTTGATGCTAAAATTCTGGCAACTGAGCAGCCAATAAAAAAAAAACTGTTACAGTTTTTACATTTACAGTAATAAAACATAAAAACAGCTATAGATTTTACATTGAAAACATTTTTTTACAGTGAAAAGTGCCATTTACAGTAATATCCATCCATCCATTTTCTACCGCTTGTCCCGTTAGGGGTCTCGTAATATGCTGTAAAAAAAAACACTGTAAATTTAACAATAAAATTCTGGCAACTGAGCTGCCAGTGAGGAAAAACGTTTTTCCATTTACAGTAATACACTGTAAAAACAACAGATTTCACGTTCATAACAATTTTTACAGTAAAAAAAAACAGTGCAATTTTAGTAATATGCTGTAAAAACAGCACATTTACAATAAAAACTGTACCACTATTTTTTGACAGTGAAATTCTGGCAACTGAGCTGCCAGTGAAAAAAAACTGTGGTAGCGTTTTTCCATTTACAGTAATATGCCGTAAAAACAACCGCCGTAGATTTCACGGCAAAAACAATTTTCCCAGAATAAAAGCGCGTTATTTACAGTAATATGCTGTAAAAAAGGCCAC
The DNA here is from genome assembly GCF_033978785.1 of Entelurus aequoreus. Classification (NCBI taxonomy): domain Eukaryota; kingdom Metazoa; phylum Chordata; class Actinopteri; order Syngnathiformes; family Syngnathidae; genus Entelurus; species Entelurus aequoreus. The sequence continues at coordinate 23,134,285 of NC_084747.1, read as the reverse complement.
ATATTTTATGGTAAAATTCTGGTGACCGAGCTGCCATTTTGTTACCGTAAAATTTACAGCCCATTACTGTAAATGGAAAAACCGTACCACTTTTTTTTCCAAGGTAAAATTCTGCCACCTGAGCTGCCAGTAAAAAAAACTGGTACCGTTTTCACATTTACAGTAAAACACCGTAAAAACAACAGTCGTATATTTTATCTCTAAAAAACTTTGCCATTTACAGTAATATGCTGTAAAGAACACCGCACATTTTACAGTAAAATTCTAGCGACTGAGCTGCCAGTTTTTTACTGTAAAATTTACGGTCGTATTTACAGCCTATTACTGTAAAAGGGAAAAACTGTACCGCTGTTTTTTGACAGTAAAATTCTGGCAACTGAGCTGCCGGTGAGAAAAATAGTTTTTCCATTTACAGTAATACACCAAAAAAACAACAGATTTTACGCTAAAAAAAATTTTTACAGTGAAAATTTGCTGTGAAAAAAAGGAAATTTTACGGTAAAATCCTGGCGACTGAGATGCCAGTTTTTTAGGGTAAAATTTACGGTCGTTTTTACAGCCTATTACTGTAAATGGGAAAAACTGTACCGCTGTTTTTTGACAGTAAAATTCTGGCAACTGAGCTGCTGGTGAGAAAAAACTTTTTTCCATTTACAGTAACACACCGTAAAAACAGATTTTACGCTAAAAAAATGTTTACAGTAAAAATTTGCTGTAAAAAACAGCAAATTTTACGGTAAAATCCTGGCTACTAAGATGCCAGTTTTTAGGGTAAAATTTACGGTAGGTTTTACAGCATTTTACTGTAAATGGAAAAACAATACCACTTTTTTGATGCTAAAATTCTGGCAACTGAGCAGCCAATAAAAAAAAAAACTGTTACAGTTTTTACATTTACAGTAATAAAACATAAAAACAGCTATAGATTTTACATTGAATACATTTTTTTACAATGAAAAGTGCCATTTACAGTAATATCCATCCATCCATTTTCTACCGCTTGTCCCGTTAGGGGTCTCGTAATATGCTGTAAAAAAAAACACTGTAAATTTAACAATAAAATTCTGGCAACTGAGCTGCCAGTGAGGAAAAACGTTTTTCCATTTACAGTAATACACTGTAAAAACAACAGATTTCACGTTCATAACAATTTTTACAGTAAAAAAAAACAGTGCAATTTTAGTAATATGCTGTAAAAACAGCACATTTACAATAAAAACTGTACCACTATTTTTTGACAGTGAAATTCTGGCAACTGAGCTGCCAGTGAAAAAAACTCCGGTAGCGTTTTTCCATTTACAGTAATATGCCGTAAAAACAACCGCCGTAGATTTCACGGCAAAAACAATTTTCCCGCAATAAAAGCGCGTTATTTACAGTAATATGCTGTAAAAAAGGCCACATATTTTATGGTAAAATTCTGGTGACCGAGCTGCCATTTTGTTACCGTAAAATTTACAGCCCATTACTGTAAATGGAAAAACCGTACCACTTTTTTTTCCACGGTAAAATTCTGCCACCTGAGCTGCCAGTGAGAAAAAACTTTTTTTCATTTACAGTAACACACCGTAAAAACAGATTTTACGCTAAAAAAAAATGTTTACAGTAAAAATTTGCTGTAAAAAACAGCAAATTTGACGGTAAAATCCTGGCTACTAAGATGCCAGTTTTTAGGGTAAAATTTACGGTAGGTTTTACAGCATTTTACTGTAAATGGAAAAACAATACCACTTTTTTGATGCTAAAATTCTGGCAACTGAGCAGCCAATAAAAAAAAACTGTTACAGTTTTTACATTTACAGTAATAAAACATAAAAACAGCTATAGATTTTACATTGACATTTTTTTTTACAGTGAAAAGTGCCATTTACAGTAATATCCATCCATCCATTTTCTACCGCTTGTCCCGTTAGGGGTCTCGTAATATGCTGTAAAAAAAAACACTGTAAATTTAACAATAAAATTCTGGCAACTGAGCTGCCAGTGAGGAAAAACGTTTTTTCATTTACAGTAATAGACCGTAAAAACAACAGTCGTATATTTTGTCTTTAAAAAACTTTGCCATTTACAGTAATATGCTGTAAAGAACACCACACATTTTACAGTAAAATTCTAGCGACTGAGCTGCCAGTTTTTTACTGTAAAATTTACGGTCGTATTTACAGCCTATTACTGTAAATGGGAAAAACTACCGCTGTTTTTTGACAGTAAAATTCTGGCAACTGAGCTGCCGGTGAGAAAAATAGTTTTTCCATTTACAGTAATACACCAAAAAAACAACAGATTTTACGCTAAAAAAAATTTTTACAGTGAAAATTTGCTGTGAAAAAAAGGAAATTTTACGGTAAAATCCTGGCGACTGAGATGCCAGTTTTTTAGGGTAAAATTTACGGTCGTTTTTACAGCCTATTACTGTAAATGGGAAAAACTGTACCGCTGTTTTTTGACAGTAAAATTCTGGCAACTGAGCTGCTGGTGAGAAAAAACTTTTTTCCATTTACAGTAACACACCGTAAAAACAGATTTTACGCTAAAAAAATGTTTACAGTAAAAATTTGCTGTAAAAAACAGCAAATTTTACGGTAAAATCCTGGCTACTAAGATGCCAGTTTTTAGGGTAAAATTTACGGTAGGTTTTACAGCATTTTACTGTAAATGGAAAAACAATACCACTTTTTTGATGCTAAAATTCTGGCAACTGAGCAGCCAATAAAAAAAAAAACTGTTACAGTTTTTACATTTACAGTAATAAAACATAAAAACAGCTATAGATTTTACATTGAATACATTTTTTTACAATGAAAAGTGCCATTTACAGTAATATCCATCCATCCATTTTCTACCGCTTGTCCCGTTAGGGGTCTCGTAATATGCTGTAAAAAAAAACACTGTAAATTTAACAATAAAATTCTGGCAACTGAGCTGCCAGTGAGGAAAAACGTTTTTTCATTTACAGTAATAGACCGTAAAAACAACAGTCGTATATTTTGTCTTTAAAAAACTTTGCCATTTACAGTAATATGCTGTAAAGAACACCACACATTTTACAGTAAAATTCTAGCGACTGAGCTGCCAGTTTTTTACTGTAAAATTTACGGTCGTATTTACAGCCTATTACTGTAAATGGGAAAAACTACCGCTGTTTTTTGACAGTAAAATTCTGGCAACTGAGCTGCCGGTGAGAAAAATAGTTTTTCCATTTACAGTAATACACCAAAAAAACAACAGATTTTACGCTAAAAAAAATTTTTACAGTGAAAATTTGCTGTGAAAAAAAGGAAATTTTACGGTAAAATCCTGGCGACTGAGATGCCAGTTTTTTAGGGTAAAATTTACGGTCGTTTTTACAGCCTATTACTGTAAATGGGAAAAACTGTACCGCTGTTTTTTGACAGTAAAATTCTGGCAACTGAGCTGCTGGTGAGAAAAAACTTTTTTCCATTTACAGTAACACACCGTAAAAACAGATTTTACGCTAAAAAAATGTTTACAGTAAAAATTTGCTGTAAAAAACAGCAAATTTTACGGTAAAATCCTGGCTACTAAGATGCCAGTTTTTAGGGTAAAATTTACGGTAGGTTTTACAGCATTTTACTGTAAATGGAAAAACAATACCACTTTTTTGATGCTAAAATTCTGGCAACTGAGCAGCCAATAAAAAAAAAAACTGTTACAGTTTTTACATTTACAGTAATAAAACATAAAAACAGCTATAGATTTTACATTGAATACATTTTTTTACAATGAAAAGTGCCATTTACAGTAATATCCATCCATCCATTTTCTACCGCTTGTCCCGTTAGGGGTCTCGTAATATGCTGTAAAAAAAAACACTGTAAATTTAACAATAAAATTCTGGCAACTGAGCTGCCAGTGAGGAAAAACGTTTTTCCATTTACAGTAATACACTGTAAAAACAACAGATTTCACGTTCATAACAATTTTTACAGTAAAAAAAAACAGTGCAATTTTAGTAATATGCTGTAAAAACAGCACATTTACAATAAAAACTGTACCACTATTTTTTGACAGTGAAATTCTGGCAACTGAGCTGCCAGTGAAAAAAACTCCGGTAGCGTTTTTCCATTTACAGTAATATGCCGTAAAAACAACCGCCGTAGATTTCACGGCAAAAACAATTTTCCCGCAATAAAAGCGCGTTATTTACAGTAATATGCTGTAAAAAAGGCCACATATTTTATGGTAAAATTCTGGTGACCGAGCTGCCATTTTGTTACCGTAAAATTTACAGCCCATTACTGTAAATGGAAAAACCGTACCACTTTTTTTTCCACGGTAAAATTCTGCCACCTGAGCTGCCAGTGAGAAAAAACTTTTTTTCATTTACAGTAACACACCGTAAAAACAGATTTTACGCTAAAAAAAAATGTTTACAGTAAAAATTTGCTGTAAAAAACAGCAAATTTGACGGTAAAATCCTGGCTACTAAGATGCCAGTTTTTAGGGTAAAATTTACGGTAGGTTTTACAGCATTTTACTGTAAATGGAAAAACAATACCACTTTTTTGATGCTAAAATTCTGGCAACTGAGCAGCCAATAAAAAAAAACTGTTACAGTTTTTACATTTACAGTAATAAAACATAAAAACAGCTATAGATTTTACATTGACATTTTTTTTTACAGTGAAAAGTGCCATTTACAGTAATATCCATCCATCCATTTTCTACCGCTTGTCCCGTTAGGGGTCTCGTAATATGCTGTAAAAAAAAACACTGTAAATTTAACAATAAAATTCTGGCAACTGAGCTGCCAGTGAGGAAAAACGTTTTTTCATTTACAGTAATAGACCGTAAAAACAACAGTCGTATATTTTGTCTTTAAAAAACTTTGCCATTTACAGTAATATGCTGTAAAGAACACCACACATTTTACAGTAAAATTCTAGCGACTGAGCTGCCAGTTTTTTACTGTAAAATTTACGGTCGTATTTACAGCCTATTACTGTAAATGGGAAAAACTACCGCTGTTTTTTGACAGTAAAATTCTGGCAACTGAGCTGCCGGTGAGAAAAATAGTTTTTCCATTTACAGTAATACACCAAAAAAAAAAAAAGATTTTACGCTAAAAAAAATTTTTACAGTGAAAATTTGCTGTGAAAAACAGCAAATTTTACGGTAAAATCCTGGCGACTGAGATGCCAGTTTTTTAGGGTAAAATTTACGGTCGTTTTTACAGCCTATTACTGTAAATGGGAAAAACTGTACCGCTGTTTTTTGACAGTAAAATTCTGGCAACTGAGCTGCCGGTGAGAAAAAACTTTTTTCCATTTACAGTAACACACTGTAAAAACAGATTTTACGCTAAAAAAAAGTGTTTACAGTAAAAATTTGCTGTAAAAAACTGCAAATTTGACGGTAAAATCCTGGCTACTAAGATGCCAGTTTTTAGGGTAAAATTTACGGTAGGTTTTACAGCATTTTACTGTAAATGGAAAAACAATACCACTTTTTTGATGCTAAAATTCTGGCAACTGAGCAGCCAATAATAACAAAAAACTGTTACAGTTTTTACATTTACAGTAATAAAACATAAACACAGCTATAGATTTTACATTGAAAACATTTTTTTACAGTGAAAAGTGCCATTTACAGTAATATCCATCCATTTTCTACCGCTTGTCCCGTTAGGGGTCTCGTAATATGCTGTAAAAAAACACTGTAAATTTAACAATAAAATTCTGGCTACTGAGCTGCCAGTTTTTTACCGTAAAATCTACGACTATGCAAAATAAACTCAAACTATAAGCAACTGTTATTTTGACGGTGTATTACTGTAAGCAGAAAAATAGTAGCACTGTTTTTTGACGCTAAAATTCTGGCACCGAGCCGAATAAAGTCCATCCTATCCTGAGACGCTTTTATTGTGAAGGAGCTCTTGTTGAGCTGATGACAATGTGGCAATGGGAAGACTGGTGGAAGGAAAGCTGACATGTTTCAGGACATGGGGAACATTTATTGAGTTAAAGCTTCATCTGGTGGACAAGAGGTTCCTTCAGGTTCTTCAGGTGCGTGTTGCGCTTCTCCAGGTGAGTTAGCCACTCCCCGCGCAGCCTGGCACAGGAAGACAACATGCTAGCTGTTAGCTCTGCGCTTTCACGTCCAAATTAGTCAATTGCCTTTTTTTTTTTTTACATGAATTGCTCAACGTTGCAGTGATAAGAATGTCAGATAGTTCAAATTAATTGGAGAACATCGCGCGTGCCAGTCTCTTTATGTAGAGACAGTGTATTGCATTTTTCCCATCATGCATTGTAATACATTTAAATGCGTGTATCTTTGGACTTTTTATGATGCATGGACGTTTTTTTTTTTATCGTATCCACAAAGTTCAGTGTTATGTGTGACCATGTATGTTGACTTTTTGTGTTAGGCGCATTTGTTTTGGCACCATGACTAGGGAAGGTTGCCTGGATTGGGTCATAGGAGTAAATGCTGCGCTGTGTCCACTGCGAGCCACAATTCATGGTCATTGCCCTGCATTACTCACGCCATCTTGTACAAAATAGCAGCAAATAGAATGTTAGATATTTTAAATTAATTTGAGGACACTCCACACGCCAGATTCATGTTCATATGTAAATATTGCATTCATATCATTGGATAATAAAAGTATGTAAAAGTTGGACTTCTACCTTGTTTACTTCCGTGACGACCTCTTTAAAGTTTTGTAATCAATCAGAAATATCAAGCAGCTAAAATTAGGCAAACATGGATAAGTGTGGAGAGTGTTTTCCGTTTTCCCATTATCCCTTGTTCTAGATTTATGTAGAATATATTATATAGAATATATTTATATAGAATGGGCGTATTTTAAACAATTTTATGATGCATGGACATGTTTTTTAATAGTATCCACAAAGTTCAGTGTTATGTTTGTGCATTTATGTTGACTTTTTGTGGGGTTTTTTTTGCGCCATGACTAGGGAAGGTTGTTTTGGAAAGGATCATATTGCTTTAAAGGGCTAAGGATGCGTTCAGGCGTGGTGGGACAGGACGTGAGTCCATCAGGTGTTCACAAGTTCTGGTCTTCCATGTTAGCAACCTGAGTCCCCCCCCCCCCCCCCCCCAGCCGGCCCCCGGGCCCTCAGTCAGCTGTCCCCACTGTGTCCTCGGCAGATTCCCTTCAAGCGCTGCGGATTATTCCATTTGTTCTGTCAGTGGCTGCTAATCCGGCGTGACGCAGGCGACAACGGCGAGACGCTGTAAATGTTCTCACGGCCTCGCGGATCAACGCCGGCGTTGGCGAGGTGACGAGCGACGGTCAGCCGGCTCCTGTAGGGGAAGTCTGTTGTGGACGCCTCAGTCCACTGGACCGAGACCAAGTCGGACGCCAAGGTCTCATTGGAAGGATGCTAACTTTAGCGAGCTAGCGCATTGCCTTAGAAGGCGGTGCTAGCTGCTGTTTTTATTAGAAATATGTCCCCCCCCCCCCCATCAGTCATCACCTGGCAGGCGGTCGCTGCTACTCGAGAGCGACACGGCATGACAGAGGATTAGTAATGGATAGTGCTAGGATTAGCGTGGGGTGGATGGCGGAGGTGGCGCCGAGGTTAGCGCGGGACGGAAAAGGGCGCGGGGGGGTCTTGTACGTTAAACGAGCCCATGACTTAAAGATGACAAATCCATGTCAATAACCAAACTTGTTCAAGAAAACCTTTTTTTGCTTCTTGGTCGGAAGGAACAGGAAGTTGCGAAGCGAGGTGGGTCGCATGAACAAAGGCACTGGCAGGAAGTGACCACTGTCAATCAGGTAACAACAAACAGGAACAACAAACAGGAAGTTGCGAAGCGAGGTGGGTCGCATGAACACAGGCACTGGCAGGAAGTGACCACAGTCAATCAGGTAACAACAAACAGGAACAACAAACAGGAACAACAATCAGGAAGTTGCGAAGCGAGGTGGGTCGCATGAACACATGCACTGGCAGGAAGTGATCACTTTCAATCAGGTAACAAACAGGAAGTTGCGAAGCGAGGTGGGTCGCATGAACACAGGCACTGGCAGGAAGTGATCACAGTCAATCAGGTAACAACAAACAGGAACAACAAACAGGAAGTTGCGAAGCGAGGTGGGTCGCATGAACACAGGCACTGGCAGGAAGTGATCACTCTCAATCAGGTAACAACAAACAGGAAGTTGCGAAGCGAGGTGGGTCGCATGAACACAGGCACTGGCAGGAAGTGATCACAGTCAATCAGGTAACAACAAACAGGAACAACAAACAGTAACAACAAACAGGAAGTTGCGAAGCGAGGTGGGTCGCATGAACAAAGGCACTGGCAGGAAGTGATCACAGTCAATCAGGTAACAACAAACAGGAAGTTGCGAAGCGAGGTGGGTCGCATGAACACAGGCACTGGCAGGAAGTGATCACAGTCAATCAGGTAACAACAAACAGTAACAACAAACAGGAAGTTGCGAAGCGAGGTGGGTCGCATGAACAAAGGCACTGGCAGGAAGTGATCACAGTCAATCAGGTAACAACAAACAGGAACAACAAACAGGAAGTTGCGAAGCGAGGTGGGTCGCATGAACACAGGCACTGGCAGGAAGTGATCACAGTCAATCAGGTAACAACAAACAGGAACAACAAACAGTAACAACAAACAGGAAGTTGCGAAGCGAGGTGGGTCGCATGAACACAGGCACTGGCAGGAAGTGATCACAGTCAATCAGGTAACAACAAACAGGAACAACAAACAGTAACAACAAACAGGAAGTTGCGAAGCGAGGTGGGTCGCATGAACAAAGGCACTGGCAGGAAGTTATCACTGTCAATCAGGTAACAACAAACAGGAACAACAAACAGGAACAACAAACAGGAAGTTGCGAAGCGAGGTGGGTCGCATGAACACAGGCACTGGCAGGAAGTGACCGCAGTCAATCAGGTAACAACAAACAGGAACAACAATCAGGAAGTTGCGAAGCGAGGTGGGTCGCATGAACACATGCACTGGCAGGAAGTGATCACTTTCAATCAGGTAACAACAAACAGGAAGTTGCGAAGCGAGGTGGGTCGCATGAACACAGGCACTGGCAGGAAGTGATCACAGTCAATCAGGTAACAACAAACAGGAACAACAAACAGGAAGTTGCGAAGCGAGGTGGGTCGCATGAACACAGGCACTGGCAGGAAGTGATCACTCTCAATCAGGTAACAACAAACAGGAAGTTGCGAAGCGAGGTGGGTCGCATGAACACAGGCACTGGCAGGAAGTGATCACAGTCAATCAGGTAACAACAAACAGGAACAACAAACAGTAACAACAAACAGGAAGTTGCGAAGCGAGGTGGGTCGCATGAACAAAGGCACTGGCAGGAAGTGATCACAGTCAATCAGGTAACAACAAACAGGAACAACAAACAGGAAGTTGCGAAGCGAGGTGGGTCGCATGAACCAAGGCACTGGCAGGAAGTGATCACAGTCAATCAGGTAACAACAAACAGGAACAACAAACAGGAAGTTGCGAAGCGAGGTGGGTCGCATGAACACAGGCACTGGCAGGAAGTGATCACAGTCAATCAGGTAACAACAAACAGTAACAACAAACAGGAAGTTGCGAAGCGAGGTGGGTCGCATGAACAAAGGCACTGGCAGGAAGTGATCACAGTCAATCAGGTAACAACAAACAGGAACAACAAACAGGAAGTTGCGAAGCGAGGTGGGTCGCATGAACACAGGCACTGGCAGGAAGTGATCACAGTCAATCAGGTAACAACAAACAGGAACAACAAACAGTAACAACAAACAGGAAGTTGCGAAGCGAGGTGGGTCGCATGAACAAAGGCACTGGCAGGAAGTGATCACAGTCAATCAGATAACAACAAACAGGAACAACAAACAGGAAGTTGCGAAGCGAGGTGGGTCGCATGAACACAGGTACTGGCAGGAAGTGATCACTGTCAATCAGGTAACAACAAACAGGAACAACAAACAGGAAGTTGCGAAGCGAGGTGGGTCGCATGAACCAAGGCACTGGCAGGAAGTGACCACTGTCAATCAGGTAACAACAAACAGGAACAACAAACAGGAAGTTGCGAAGCGAGGTGGGTCGCATGAACACAGGCACTGGCAGGAAGTGATCACTGTCAATCAGGTAACAACAAACAGGAAGTTGCGAAGCGAGGTGGGTCGCATGAACCAAGGCACTGTCAGGAAGTGACCACTGTCAATCAGGTAACACTACCAAGTTTGGTTGCGCCACCTTGTTGTCTGGCGGTGGATTCTCTGCCTGGAGCGAGAAGACAAAGTCAAAGCGAAGAAATTGTGTAAAAAAAAGGGCTAATCTCGCTCCTTCCTCTTGTTGTTATCTTTGTCTGACTTTCCTCATACTTGAGTCCTCCTTTGATACCAAGTGTGTGTGTGTGTGTGCGATTGTGACAAATAAAGCTCCTTGAAAGTCGCCTTGTGCGCTCACCCTTTAGAGCACTGCTGTCACTTCCTGGCACTAAAGCTGCAGAAGAGTTCCCCTCAGGTTCCTCTGTGTTTACATGTTCACACTATTTTCTTACACTTTATGAAACATTCCTGACATATTCCTTGGTTTTCTGAGCTTATTGTTACTTGTTCAATGTGATTGTACTCATTTGTTTACATTGACTATTCTTGACTATATTTACATTTGAAATAAGAATGTTTACATTTAATATATATCGCTCCTCATCCTTATTTTCCATAAGTCATTAAAAAAAATATCAGTTATATCGCGATACAGTTTTCAGCCGTATGGCCCCTGCCCTAGTTCTTGTTCTTCTTGTCCCGTAAAAGTCGTAAGACCGGAAGATCGGCGCTAGTGATGGACGGCTGGGCAGCGCTTAGATAGCAGTAGCCTGCCTCCGTAGCCCCCACTCCCTCCCCTCTGTTGCAAGTCTTGTGGATTCTATGCAACTGGTTTACGTGTGCTATGGCTTTTGAGGTTTTTTCCTCAATAGCCCTGGGAGTCCAGCCTTGGACTGAATTTTTTTTTTTACCTACCTCCCCCAATGTTTACCTGTTTTCCACCTTTTTAAAGGGCGCCTTGTTAGAATAATTGTAAGTTATCACAAAAAACTTTGTAATACATTGTGTTCCTGACAAGAAGACAAAAGGACAGGGGCTGTCTTTGAAACGTACCAAGAAGAATGCTCGTAAAACTCCACTGGGACTTCAAAGTGGACAGATAGAAGGATCTGCCCAACTTCCAGAGGAACTCTTTTTGAAGTATTTTACAAACTCTTTTTGAACTACTTCATGGAACTCTCTTTGAACTGTTTTATGGAACTCTTTTTGAACTATTTTACGACCTCTTCTTTTGAACTGTTCGGTAACCAAAGGCAACGCTGTTTACGACCCACTTCCCTCTGGAAGCAGCTGTGGTCAGGTGGGGGGAGAAAGTCAAATAAAGAAGGAGTGCAATCTTTTGGCAGAGCATGGTTGAAGACTGTACAGAGAGTACAGTGGCCGTGTCTCTCCTCAATATATTGAGTCCAAATTGATCTATGCCTCGGTTTATTCTTTGCCTCTTGTCTTGTTTAATAGATGTCATCAGTAATTGAACCTGACACGCCTCATTTCCATTTCTTGTATGTCTTGTACATGTGAAGAATTGACCGTAAAGTTGACTGATAACGGCCAATCGTCTATCATGCTTCAACCGTTCTTTGTCGCCACCCGATGGTCAGCTCATGCCTTGACCGTCGACGTCATACTGGTTGTGAATCTTAGAACTCGCATTTCAATTCGATTTAGATTTTTTGGGGCTGATTTCATTCAAAATCGATTCAAAGTGATTCTGGCAATATGGTTTTTGGTTTATGGCAGAACCTTGATTCACGAACCCCTCTATTTGAGAACTTTTTCGCTTTACAAACTTTTTGGCCTGGTGCAGGTTTTTTGCCCTTTTGCGACCTGCATCAAGTTTCTTCATGCCCGTGTGAAGAGTGCAATTCCGAATATTTCATACCCGACGCAGGCCTCTTTCGCATGAGGAAATAAATCGGATATATATCAATGCTTCCGCGCTCTGGTCGCATTCGTCCGACCAGAACGTCACCAAAACAGCGTTAATTATTTGCCAAAATAGCAAAATAAATAACTGACAAAAGAGCAGGAAACGTGTGAAAATAAAATGTTATAGGAACTCAGGTGAATGTTCCATCACTCCCCGCCCACAGACACAAATATCAAAGCAAAATATCTGGTAAAAGTGCCAGAGCCAAAGCACTTTCTTCTTCATCTATGACATCATGCGGGTCACATTGCATTCACATTAGATTCACATTTTGTCGTGAAAAAGATGGGATTTGACAAAAAAGTCTGAATTGGACATCCGACCCTTAGATTGCTTCTGAATACGTACGCTTCATTCATTCATTTTGTGTGCCGCTGGCAGCCATTTTGTGCTTGAAGACACTGAGGAAGCGAGTATTAATTGTGATGAGAAGGGACTTTTCTGGACAAACATGCCAAAGCGGCAGAGAAGACCACCTCTCAGCTCACCAGAGGTTCTTTGCCGATGTTAATGTACTCTAGTGCTTCTCAATTATGTTCCGCCCAGCCTGAATTGTACTTTTATCGGATCGGAAAGAAAACCAGTGGTATCGCACATCACTTGTCGTAGCAAATGTCCAACAAACTGCGAGAGCCAATTTCCTTTGTGATCTCCTACGCGCAATAATTCCCTACACAAAATGTTGACTTTGGCTACGTTCACGCGGCTGGGTAGGGTGTCCCATTCGGCTGGGTAGGGTGTCCCATTTGGCTGGGTAGGGTGTCCCATTTGGCTGGGTAGGGTGTTAGGATCCGCTGCTCGGATCACAGTTTTACAGTTTAGTGTCACGTGTGTTTTGTTTCTGTTGCCATGACGGCAGATTTTGCTCACCTGCCTCTGGTTAGCGTTTCGGGACGCGCACCTGTTGCCCGAGCGCTAATCAGAGGGCTATTTAGTCTTCGCCCGGGCAGCACTCTGCCTGGCTTCCTAGTTTGTTCTCATGCAACAGCTGACGACCACTTTGCTTCCTGCTAGCTCTCATGCTAGATTATTTTGCTTGCTAGCTCCCATGCTAGTCGTTTTTGTTTTTCCCTTGTCTGATTTAGTTCTAAAATAAATCATTTTTCTACCTGCAAGCTGTGTCCGAGCCCGTCTGCATCCTTGGGAGAACACCACCGCACCACGATGCGACCCGGTCTTAACAGTAGGAAGCCAGCAAGAAGTTCTCCCGCAACGAGCACGTCGGAGGAGAGGGACGAAGGTGCGTGGATGGTGTTGCGAGCGATGGAGGCGGAGACTCTCCGCTATTCCCCTTCGGAGCGCCAGGACCTGATATGGGGTCCTAACGGAAGGTTGGTACCAATCCACTCCGTTTGGCCCGAGGACATCGCCACACCTCCGCACCACCGGACGCGTCAGCGAAGACGGAAGCCGCCAACGAGGTCTTCACTTCGCTGCAAAGACGCGCCACCCCCACAGACTCCTCCACCGGTACACAGTAAGCAATATTCAGCCCAAGATTCCCCTCCTCAAATGTTTGGCAACCCAATTGACCACTTTGCCAAACATTTCACCGATTGGGCTGTCAGTCAGCTAGAGACCCACACGGATGACGTCATCCCGCCCACTTTGGATGACGTCATAGACAAAGACTTTTTTAGACATCATGTCAATTCTTCCTGCCAGCCATTTTCAAGTAACCTTAACTCTGCGATTAATCATTATCAGGACATTTTTTTAAGGACTAAATCTAGTCAGTCCCAGTCTCAAGTGTGGGGTGACAATAGACAGTTTGGACAATTTAGAGGAGAGGATTCAGCCCTCCCCCCGACCTCCCTCCGCCCACCCTTGAAGACGGTTCCAATCCGCAAGGAGCGCGTCTGGGATCCGCTTTTTGAGGGGGGGGCTAGTACTGGGAGCTGTGCGAGTGGGGTGGCACAACGGCGTGCTAAGCCGCAACCTCCTGCTCGGCCACCGCCACCAGTCCGACGGCCTGCTAAGCCTCAACCGCCAGCTAGACCACCTGCACCTAAGCTAGCGCCAAGGCTAAGGCTAGCACCAGCTCCACCACAGGTACCAGTACCTGCACCTCGGCTGGTTCCCACACCAGTACCTGCACCTCGACTGGTTCTCACACCAGTACCTGCACCTCGACTGGTTCTCACACCAGTACCTGCACCTCGGCTGGTTCCCACACCAGTACCTGCACCTCGGCTGGTTCCCACACCAGTACCTGCACCTCGGCTGGTTCCCACACCAGTACCTGCTCCACGGCTGGTCCCCGCACCAGTACCTGCTCCACGACTGGTTCTCGCACCAGTACCTGCTCCACGACTGGTTCTCGCACCAGTACCTGCACCACGGCTGGTTCTCGCACCAGTACCTGCACCACGGCTGGTTCTCGCACCAGTACCTGCACCACGGCTGGTTCTCGCACCAGTACCTGCACCACGGCTGGTTCTCGCACCAGTACCTGCACCACGACTGGTTCTCGCACCAGTACCTGCACCACGGCTGGTTCTCGCACCAGCACCTGTACCACGGCTGGTTCTCGCACCAGCACCTGTACCACGACTGGTTCTCGCACCAGCGACTCCGGCTGCCACGACAGCGACTCCGGCTGCCACGACAGCGACTCCGGCTGCCACGACAGCGACTCCTGCTGCCGCGACAGCGACTCCGGCTGCCACGACAGCGACTCCGGCTGCCACGACAGCGACTCCGGCTGCCACGACAGCGACTCCGGCTGCCACGACAGCGACTCCGGCTGCCACGACAGCGACTCCGGCTGCCACGACAGCGACTCCGGCTGCCACGACAGCGACTCCTGCTGCCACGACAGCGACTCCGGCTGCCACGACAGCGACTCCGGCTGCCACGACAGCGACTCCGGCTGCCACGACAGCGACTCCGGCTGCCACGACAGCGACTCCGGCTGCCACGACAGCGACTCCTGCTGCCACGACAGCGACGACAGCGACTCCTGCTGCCACGACAGCGACTCCCGCTGCCACGACAGCGACTCTGGCTGCCACGACAGCGACTCCCGCTGCCACGACAGCGACTCCGGCTGCCACGACAGCGACTCCCACCGCTTCCACGGCGACATCTCAGCGACCTCGAGTGGTCCGGCGGCGCAAGCGGAAAGCAGGTCCCCGCTTGCAGCCCTCGAGGACTCAGAGGCTGCTGAAATTCTGGCGCCACTCACGCCCACCTTCTCGGCGGCCACGAATGTGGCCTTACCATGGTCGCCCGCCTCGCCCGCCTCGCCAGCGGTGGCGGCGTTCCATTCGCCGCCGCCACCTGACCCTTCCCCGGTGGATTCGGGGACACGTGGCCTGGCGACCCACCACCAAGTCACCCCCCCGCCCGCCCTTGACTCGTGAACTATTGCTTGTTTTTTTTTTTGGGTTCCAGTTGTTTTTTTGTTTTCAAGGGACATCTGGAATCTGTCCTTTTAGGGGGGGGTACTGTTAGGATCCGCTGCTCGGATCACAGTTTTACAGTTTAGTGTCACGTGTGTTTTGTTTCTGTTGCCATGACGGCAGATTTTGCTCACCTGCCTCTGGTTAGCGTTTCGGGACGCGCACCTGTTGCCCGAGCGCTAATCAGAGGGCTATTTAGTCTTCGCCCGGGCAGCACTCTGCCTGGCTTCCTAGTTTGTTCTCATGCAACAGCTGACGACCACTTTGCTTCCTGCTAGCTCTCATGCTAGATTATTTTGCTTGCTAGCTCCCATGCTAGTCGTTTTTGTTTTTCCCTTGTCTGATTTAGTTCTAAAATAAATCATTTTTCTACCTGCAAGCTGTGTCCGAGCCCGTCTGCATCCTTGGGAGAACACCTCGCACCACGATGCGACCCGGTCGTCACATAGGGTGTCCCATTCGGCTGGGTAGGGTGTCCCATTCGGCTGGGTAGGGTGTCCCATTTGGCTGGGTAGGGTGTCCCATTTGGCTGGGTAGGGTGTCCCATTTGGCTGGGTAGGGTGTCCCATTCGGCTGGGTAGGGTGTCCCATTCCGATTGTTTTGGTCAAATCCGATCTTTTTGTGCAATCGTTCCTATCACAGAAAAAATGCAATGTCTAATGTGAACGCCATCCGCCGCACATGCCGACATGACGTTACACGTGCAGCGGTGTTCATTTTCGTCAAAAACCTATTACCCCCCCGACGAACATAGGACGATATCGGATCAAAAGAAAATACGCCTTGACTACTAAAACGTGATAAAATTAACTGACTTTTTCATCGGCGAATAAAAACGGGACGAAAATGTTGTCAGAAACGAAATCCAATCAGATTGAATTTTGTCTTGTAGATGGGTGGGACAAGTTAGGAATATGACCAATCACATGAAAGAGGGGCGGGGGTTAGTTACGAAGGAGAGCCAATCAGATGCCTTTCCTTGTGAGATGAGGAAGTTGGATTCCTCACCGCCAAAACCAAATTGTGTGGCTTTAACATGTTCCTACTATGTGTACACCTGGGAGAAAGTGAGGAGGACACGTTTTATTTTTGACGCTATACGATGCCATCAGCAGGCGAGTCATTGATCGTGACGTCTACACAAGTGTAAGTTCAAACCATGTGTCAATCTTTGGGAAGCACACAACTCGATACTCGGGGGTAACAATTTCATTCAGAATCGATTCTGGATTCAAAAGCAATACTTTTTTATTAGCATTGGGTGCCATGATTAACTACATTCCTCCATAAAATACACAAACAGCTCTGATACATTTATATATTACTTAAAAGAAAACTAAAATTATACCCAAACATCTACTAAAGTGGCTGGACAGGACAGAGTTTTATCGTTTTTTCTTGAATCGATTAAGAATTGTTACAAAAAGAATCACAATTAATTCGAAAATCGATTTTTTTTTTTTTACACCTCTAGTATTTGCTGCTTCCGGTTCTCTTGAACGCATAAACAAATGATGATGAAGGCATGCATCATAACTCTGTTTCAGAACACATACACACCTGCTTTGACAGCAACGTTGCATAAGACAAACAGAAAAAGTGTCCACAAGATATTAATTGGTGTTAAAATGACTAACTCATCATTCCTGACCATATGACCATGCTACTATTGTTAAACAAATACTTTGCAGAAAGTCTAAAAAAAGGTGCTTTCCAAAATTAAATTTACTGTTATTTTAGCTGACTAACATGTTGTGTCATTTTGTTGACTAAAACTAAATCAATTTAGAGGACTAAAACTAAAATACATTTTCGTCAAAGGACTACTAAAACTGAATTAAAAACGGCTGACAAAATGAACACTGGTTTCCGGAAGTAAACATGCCCAGCAGCAGGCACAAGACATTGATAATACGTACATGTCCTTTAAAAGTAACTTTCACACAACGTTGCAAAGTAGTTGTACAAACCCTGTTTTCATATGAGTTGGGAAATTGTGTTAGAATCAGAATCAGAATCAGAATAGTTTTATTGCCATTGTTTGAGAACGGGTTCACAAACTAGGAATTTTTCTTGGTGCAATCGTGCAACATAAAACACATATAACACATATTTGGTAATAAAAAGAGCTGTAACTGAGCTCTGTGTTAGATGTAAATATAAACGAATCACAATGATTTGCAAATCCTTTTCAAGCCATATTCAGTTGAATATGCTACAAAGACAACATATTTCATGTTCAAACTCATAAACTTTTTTTTTTTTCTGCAAATAATCATGAACTTTAGAATTTGATGGCTGCAACACGTGACAAAGAAGTTGGGAAAGGTGGCAATAAATACTGATAAAGTTGAGGAATGCTCATCAAACACTTATTTGGAACATCCCACAGGTGTGCAGGCTAATTGGGAACAGGTGGGTGCCATGATTGGGTATAAAAGTAGATTCCATGAAATGCTCAGTCATTCACAAACAAGGATGGGGCGAGGGTCACCACTTTGTCAACAAATGCCTGAGCAAATTGTTGAACAGTTTAAGAACAACCTTTCTCAAGCAGCTATTGCAAGGAATTTAGGGATTTCACCATCTACGCTCCGTAATATCATCAAAGGGTTCAGAGAATGTGGAGAAATCACTGCAGGTAAGCAGCTAAGCCCGTGACCTTCCATCCCTCAGGCTGTACTGCATCAACAAGCCACATCAGTGTGTAAAGGACATCACCACATGGGCTCAGGAACACTTCAGAAAGCCACTGTCAGTAGCTACAGTTGGTCGCTGCATCTGTAAGTGCAAGTTAAAACTCTCCTGTGCAAGGCGAAAACCGTTTATCAACAACACCCAGAAACGCCGTCGGCTTCGCTGGGCCTGAGCTCATCTAAGATGGACTGATACAAAGTGGAAAAGTGTTTTGTGGTCTGACGAGTCCACATTTCAAATAGTTTTTGGAAACTGTGGACGTCGTGTCCTCCGGACCAAAGAGGAAAAGAACTATCCGGATTGTTATAGTCGCAAAGTGTAAAAGGCAGCATGTGTGATGGTATGGGGGTGTATTAGTGGTCAAGACATGTTCTAGGGTGAAAGTGTAAAAGGCAGCATGTGTGATGGTATGGGGGTGTATTAGTGGTCAAGACATGTTCTAGGGTGAAAGTGTAAAAGGCAGCATGTGTGATGGTATGGGGGTGTATTAGTGGCCAAGACATGGGTAACTTACACATCTGTGAAGGCACCATTAATGCTGAAAGGTACATACAGCTTTTGGAGCAACATATGTTGCCATCCAAGCAACGTTACCATGGGCGCCCCTGCTTATTTCAGCAAGACAATGCCAAGCCACGTGTTACATCAACGTGGCTTCATAGTAAAAGAGTGCGGGTACTAGACTGGCCTGCCTGTAGTCCAGACATTGAAAATGTGTGGCACCTGCAATAGCAGAAGGGAGACCCCCGGACTGTTGAACAACTTAAGCTGTACATCAAGCAAGAATGGAAAAGAATTCCACTTCAAAAATGTGTCTCCTCACTTCCCAAACCAAAACTGAGTGTTGTTAAAAGGAAAGGCCATGTAACACAGTGGTGAACATGCCCTTTCCCAACTACTTTGGCACGTGTTGCAGCCATGAAATTCTAAGTTCATTATTATTTGCAAAAAAAAAAATAAAGTTTATGAGTTTGAACATCAAATATGTTGTCTTTGTAGCATATTCAACTGAATATAATAAATAAATGATAAATGGGTTATACTTGTATAGCGCTTTTCTACCTTCAAGGTACTCAAAGCGCTTTGACAGTATTTACACATTCACACAATATGGCTTGAAAAGGATTTGCAAATCATTGTATTCCGTTTATATTTACATCTAACACCATTTCCCAACTCATATGGAAACGGGGTTTGTAAATTGAGACAACGTTGGTGTCTAACGTTGGATCCACGTTGTTGGTTGGGAAATCACCAATTTTCAACGTTCAAATCAACGTCACAACCTGACATTGAATAAACGTTGTCAAAAAGCATGTTGTTTCAACGCTGTATTTGTGTTGTAGAGTATTGGTTATAAAATGACCAAATTTCAATGTCAAATCAACGGCAGAACCTGCCATTGATTAACCGTCATCACAAAGCATGTTGTACTATTAGGTTTGAGTTGACCAAATAACCAAATATCAATGGTCAAATCAATGTTAGAACACAACTTTGATTAAACGTCATCAAAAAGCATGTTGTTTCAACGTTGTATTTGTGTTGTAGAATATTGGTTAGAAAATGACCACATTTCAATGTCAAATCAACGTCAGAACCTGACATTGATTAAACGTTGTCAAAAAGCATGTTGTTTCAACGTTGTATTTGTGTGATAGAATATTGGTTGGGAAATGACCAAAATTCAATGTCAAATCAACGTCACAAGCTGACATTGATTAAACGTTGTCAAAAAGCATGTTGTTTCAACGTTATGTTTGAGTTGCTCAGTGTCAGAACCTAATTCAACAAGTTCTCAACGCTGTTTTAACGTCTTGTGCCTGCTGGGTCGCGTCGGACTTGCAAAACTGGGAACTGCACCGTTCAGATTGAAATGCTGAAATGGGACGCAGGTCAGATAACATAAAGATCAGTGCAAGCATGGCCTTAATTAAAGTCCTACTGAAAGCCACTACTAGCGAGCACGCAGTCTGATAGTTTATATATCAATGATGAAATCTTAACATTGCAACACATGCCAATACGGCCGGGTTAACTTATGAAGTGACATTTAAAATTTCCCGGGAAATATCCGGCTGAAACGTGCGAAGTCAGTTTAACGGAAGTTATGGTACCCCGTAGAATCCTATACAAAAAGCTCTGTTTTCATTTCATAATTCCACAGTATTCTGGACATCTTTTGCAATTTGTTTAATGAACAATGAAGGCTGCAAAGAAGACAGTTGTAGGTGGGATCGGTGTATTAGCAGCGGACTACAGCAACACAACCAGGAGGACTTTGTTGGAGCGCTAGCCGCCGACCTCACCTTGACTTCCTACGTCTCCGGGCCGCCAAACGCATCGGGTGAAGTCCTTCGTCCTTCTGCCGATCGCTGGAACGCAGGTGAGCACGGGTGTTGATGAGCAGATGAGGGCTGGCTGGCGTAGGTGGAGAGCTAATGTTTTTAGCATAGCTCTGTGCGGTCCGGTTGCTAAGTTAGCTTCAATGGCGTCGTTAGCACAGCATTGTTAACCTTCGCCAGCCTGGAAAGCATTAACCGTGTATTTACATGTCCACGGTTTAATAGTATTGTTGATTTTCTATCTATTCTTCCAGTCAGGGCTTTATTTCTTTTGTTTCTATATGCAGTTAAAGCACGATGCTATCACGTTAGCTCGTAGCTAAAGCATTACGCCGATGTATTGTCGTGGAGATAAAAGGCACTGAATGTCCATTTGGCATTCTGGACGCTCATTTTCAAGAGGATATAGTATCCCAGGTGGTTTCAAATACAAATCCGTGATCCACAATAGAAAAAGGAGAAAGTGTGGAATCCAATGAGCCAGCTTGTACCTAAGTTACGGTCAGAGCGAAAAAAGATGCGTCCATCACTGCCTCTCTAGTCCTTCACTGTAGTGAAGTGAATTACATTTATATAGCGCTTTTTCTCAAGTGACTCAAAGCGCTTTACATTGTGAAAGCCAATATCTAAGTTACATTTAAACCAGTGTGGGTGGCACTGGGAGCAGGTGGGTAAAGTGTCTTGCCCAAGGACACAACGGCAGTGACTAGGATGGCGGAAGCGGGGATCGAACCTGCAACCCTCAAGTTGCTGGCACGGCCGCTCTACCAACCGAGCTATACCGTCCTGTAACGTTCCTCATCCACAAATCTTTCATCCTCGCTCAAATTAATGGGGTAATCATCACTTTCTCGGTCCGAATCTCTCTCGCTCCATTGTAAACAACGGGGAATTGTGAGGAATACTAGCTCCTGTGACGTCACGCTACTTCCGCTACAGGCAAGGCTTTTTTTTATCAGATACCAAAAGTTGCAATCTTTATCGTCGATTTTCTCTACTAAATCCTTTCAGCAAAAATATGGCAATATCGCCAAATGATCAAGTATGACACATAGAATGGATCTGCTATTCCCGTTTAAATAAAAAAAAATCATTTCAGTAGGCCTTTAAGGACGTGTCCGTGTGACGTGTGTGTGTGTGCGTGTGTGTGTGTGTGTGTGTGTGTGTGTGTGTGTGTGTGTGTGTGTGTGTGTGTGTGTGTGTGTGTGTGTGTGCGTGCGTGTGAGCAGCCTGCTTTTAGGGTGGGTGCTGACTTGTGGAGGGCGCTGGCGTTCCTCCTCTGCTCCTCGCAGGTGGCGTGCTCGTCATGGACATGGATCCGGTTCTCCCAGAAGGTCTTGATGTGTTGCCTGTCGTGGATCCGCGCTAGACTCATCTGGAGGGTCAAGGTGGAGCAGAAAGAACAACGTGGGGCCAGACATGATAGGACGCCCGTCAAAACAATTTCACATTTTTTATCATCCCTTTCAACATTTGGAGCGTCCTTGGTAATAATAATAAATATCAAATAATATTCAATCACCAACCTTTCTTTAGAGCTTCGACTGGATGTCCGTCAGGGTCGCGCTGTCTGTCAGACTGAGTGTGTGTGTGTGTGTGTGTGTGTGTGTGTGTGTGTGTGTGTGTGTGTGTGTGTGTGTGTGTGTGTGTGTGTGTGTGTGTGTGTGTGTGTGTGTGTGTGTGTGTGTGTGTTTTAACAGTTGCACTGAAACCAAACTGGTCATGTGATCTTTATTTCTGATGATGCCGTGTCAGTTCTTACTCTGTGTGTGTGTGTGTGTGTGTGTGTGTTCTTGTATTTCTACCCTTCTTGAGACATCAAGAAGGAAAAGTATCTTCCATATGACTCCTTTGTCATCTGTGGTCCCTGACTCCTTTGTCATCTGTGGTCCCTGACTCCTTTGTCATCTGTGGTCCCTGACTCCTTTGTCATCTGTGGTCCCTGACTGACTCCTTTGTCATCTGTGGTCCCTGACTCCTTTGTCATCTGTGGTCCCTGACTGACTCCTTTGTCATCTGTGGTCCCTGACTCCTTTATCATCTGTGGTGCCTGACTCCTTTGTCATCTGTGGTCCCTGACTCCTTTATCATCTGTGGTGCCTGACTCCTTTGTCATCTGTGGTCCCTGACTCCTTTATCATCTGTGGTGCCTGACTCCTTTGTCATCTGTGGTCCCTGACTCCTTTATCATCTGTGGTGCCTGACTCCTTTGTCATCTGTGGTCCCTGACTCCTTTATCATCTGTGGTGCCTGACTCCTTTGTCATCTGTGGTCCCTGACTCCTTTGTCATCTGTGGTCCCTGACTCCTTTATCATCTGTGGTGCCTGACTCCTTTGTCATCTGTGGTCCCTGACTCCTTTATCATCTGTGGTGCCTGACTCCTTTGTCATCTGTGGTCCCTGACTCCTTTATCATCTGTGGTGCCTGACTCCTTTGTCATCTGTGGTCCCTGACTCCTTTGTCATCTGTGGTCCCTGACTCCTTTGTCATCTGTGGTCCCTGACTCCTTTGTCATCTGTGGTCCCTGACTCCTTTGTCATCTGTGGTCCCTGACTGACTCCTTTGTCATCTGTGGTCCCTGACTGACTCCTTTGTCATCTGTGGTCCCTGACTCCTTTGTCATCTGTGGTCCCTGACTGACTCCTTTGTCATCTGTGGTCCCTGGCTGACTCCTTTGTCATCTGTGGTCCCTGACTGACTCCTTTGTCATCTGTGGTCCCTGACTCCTTTGTCATCTGTGGTCCCTGACTGACTCCTTTGTCATCTGTGGTCCCTGACTCCTTTGTCATCTGTGGTCCCTGACTGACTCCTTTGTCATCTGTGGTCCCTGACTCCTTTATCATCTGTGGTCCCTGACTCCTTTGTCATCTGTGGTCCCTGACTCCTTTGTCATCTGTGGTCCCTGACTGACTCCTTTGTCATCTGTGGTCCCTGACTGACTCCTTTGTCATCTGTGGTCCCTGACTCCTTTGTCATCTGTGGTCCCTGACTGACTCCTTTGTCATCTGTGGTCCCTGACTGACTCCTTTGTCATCTGTGGTCCCTGACTGACTCCTTTGTCATCTGTGGTCCCTGACTGACTCCTTTGTCATCTGTGGTCCCTGACTCCTTTGTCATCTGTGGTCCCTGACTCCTTTGTCATCTGTGGTCCCTGACTGACTCCTTTGTCATCTGTGGTCCCTGACTGACTCCTTTGTCATCTGTGGTCCCTGACTCCTTTGTCATCTGTGGTCCCTGACTCCTTTGTCATCTGTGGTCCCTGACTCCTTTGTCATCTGTGGTCCCTGACTGACTCCTTTGTCATCTGTGGTCCCTGACTCCTTTGTCATCTGTGGTCCCTGACTGACTCCTTTGTCATCTGTGGTCCCTGACTCCTTTGTCATCTGTGGTCCCTGACTCCTTTA
This sequence comes from Entelurus aequoreus, assembly GCF_033978785.1. Taxonomy (NCBI): domain Eukaryota; kingdom Metazoa; phylum Chordata; class Actinopteri; order Syngnathiformes; family Syngnathidae; genus Entelurus; species Entelurus aequoreus. Next base: position 23,110,421 of record NC_084747.1, on the reverse strand, counting down.
TCATCTGTGGTCCCTGACTGACTCCTTTATCATCTGTGGTCCCTGACTGACTCCTTTGTCATCTGTGGTCCCTGACTCCTTTGTCATCTGTGGTCCCTGACTCCTTTGTCATCTGTGGTCCCTGACTCCTTTGTCATCCGCCTTAAGCACATTACAAAAAAACAAAAAATAGAGATATCATTTGCACCCCTGGTGGTGACATCTATCAACATGAGGGTGGTCCCAAAAAAGGAGCGATTTTTCAAATTGACTGTGTGTCGCTTTTAAAAGAGCTCCCCCTCTGGTCAACATATGAAATAACAAGTGTGTGTAAAAATGTGAAGTGCTCCCTCTCTGGCCAACATATAAAATAACAAGTGTGTGTAAAAATGTTAAGTGTTCCCTCTCTGGCCAACATATGAAATAACAAGTGTGTGTAAAAATGTGAAGTGCTCCCCCCTCTGGCCATCATATGAAATAACAAGTGTGTGTAAAAATGTGAAGTGCTCCCCCTCTGTCCAACATATGAAATAACAAGTGTGTGTAAAAATGTGAAGTGCTCCCCCCTCTGGCCAACATATGAAATAACAAGTGTGTGTAAAAATGTGAAGTGCTCCCCCTCTGGCCAACATATGAAATAACAAGTGTGTGTAAAAATGTGAAGTGCTCCCCCTCTGGCCAACATTTGAAATAACAAGTGTGTGTAAAAATGTGAAGTGCTCCCCGTCTGGCCAACATATGAAATAACAAGTGTGTGTAAAAATGTGAAGTGCTCCCCCCTCTGGCCAACATATGAAATAACAAGTGTGTGTAAAAATGTGAAGTGCTACCTCCTCTGGCCAACATATGAAATAACAAGTGTGTGTAAAAATGCGAAGTGCTCCCCCTCTGGTCAACATATGTAATAACAAGTGTGTATAAAAATGTGAAGTGCTCCCCCTCTGGCCAACATATGAAATAACGTGTGTGTAAGAAATTGAAATGCGCCCCCTACGACCAAAATGTATTCAAAGTATATATATATATGAAGTAAATAATGAAGATTAAAATCCAATTACAAACGAACAAAAAAAATCAACTAAAAGGCCTACCTTTTTTATATTTGCATAGTATGAATATATTATTTTTCTCATGTCCCAAGAAGGTAACAAATATAAGAATGTGTGTGTGTGTGTGTGTGTGTGACATGCATACTACAAGACATAAAGACATTCTGAGCTGCTTCTATAATTATGTCATCAACCTTAAGACATTTTATGAGACGTGCTGTGTGGCCACTTTGATAAAGGGAAGTGACGTCATCGCTGAGAAATGACCACAACACTATCTAATGAGACAGACAACATAGTGGGATTGCTTTCAAACGTTTATATGACAACAGGGCTTTTAACTACTTTGGCTTGTAATGCAGCTCCAGCGTCACCTACAAAGATCCAAACTTCATCTCTTTCAAAAGTATTTCTGCAACCAAAGTAGTGTTTTTTTTTTTGCTTTACGTTAGCAAAACATGTTGGCGGGTTAAAAGCTGCCAGGGCAACTTCCGGATTCCAGGACGTGTTTGCCGGTTAAAAACACAAAGGAGCAACTTCCGTGTTTTTGGGCAGCGACTTATTTCATTGGCTGCGCTATGTTAAATGCCCCGCCTTCTTCGAGCATCCTTCTCTCCGATTGGACAACGTCCTTGCATTAACGTCACCACGTCGTCTGCGCGTTTGAGGCATTTTGGCGGGGCGAGCTGTGTGTGCTTCTCAACGTTAGGCGGCCGACGTCGACGTGTGTTGACCCATTTGCTACCGCTTGTCCCGTTCGGGGTCGCGGGGGTGCTGGAGCCTATCTCAGCTGCATTCGGGCGGTTCAATTAGTCCATTTGGCGGACGTCGTGTGGTTCCGCTCCCGGACAAGATGGACAAGGGCCACTTAAACGGCGACGTGGAGGCGATCGAGAAGAAGATGGACAAGTAAGTCGTTAGCCGTTACCATTTAGTGGTCAATTGTAGGGAATATGTACTGTACTGTGCAATCTACTCATAAAAGTACCAATCAATGCTTAGTTAGCATCACGTGAAGTTCTGTGGTAGCTGAGATGCTAACTAACAGTCACCTTTGTCCTTGCAGGTGTTTGTCCATCAATGAAGGGGACACGATGGAGGCGTATCACAGGTAAGGAGAAGAACTCGTACGTCGATCACAACTTCAGTTTGTCCGAGAAAACGTTTCGCCTCTCAAACATCTCTGATGAAAGATGAAACAAACTTCTAAGACAAACTGAACAGAATGAGGACGCTGGGAATAAACCATAACCTGATGAATTACACTCAAACTAACTTTAACGATCCACAAGGGAAATTGTTCCACTAAGTAGCTCAGTTACAAAGGATGGAAAGGATAAAGTAGACAAAAAATGTACCGTGGTAGTAATATGGATTATGGCAGTGTTTTTCAACCACTGTGTGAGATACAGTCTGGTGTGCCGTGGAAGATTATGTCATTTTTTGCAAAGCAGTAATTATAGTCTGCAAATGATGTGTTGTTGTTAAGTGTCGGTGCTGTCTAGAGCACGGCAAAGTAACCATGTAATACTCTTCCATATCAGTAGGTGGCAGCAGGTAGCTAAGTGCTTTGTAGATGTGGGAAACAGCGGGAGGCAGTGTGCAGGTAAAATGGTGTCTAATGCTTCAACCAAATATAAACAAAAGGCGAGTGCCCCTAAGAAAAGGCATTGAAGCTTAGGAAAGGCTATGCAGAACGAAACTAAAACTGAACTGGCTACAAAGTAAACAAAAACAGAATGCTTGACGACAGCAAAGACTTACTGCGGAGCAAAGACGGCATCCACAATGTACATCCGAACATGACATGACAATCAACAATGTCCCCACAAAGAAGGATAAAAACAACTGAAATATGCTAAAACAAAGCACATCCGGGAAATATCGCTCAAAGGAAGACTGCTACAGGAAAATGCCAAATAAGTAGAACCTTTACTTAACCAGATAAGAAACCCATTGAGATCAAGATCTCTTTCACAAGGGTGACCTGGCCAAGAAGTCAACAGCTCATGTCACAGAGCAGTTTCAAAAAAGTTATATGTTAAGACATACATTTTAAAATACATAAAAGAGAACTGTAAAACAAAGATTTACACATTTTAAAAACACAGGCACTGTGCAAATGTCTCTCCCCCTCTGGCTCTTAGGATAGAACGGAAGGCTCCAAATGGAAGTAGTTCAGTGAGTTTCAGTTTGGTCTGCAATGCATCCCATGCCATAGGGGCAGCAATGCCAAAAGCTCTTTTGCCAACTTCAGTCCGTACATGAGGAACAGTTAAAACATACAAATTGTTAGAGCGTAATGCACAAGAGCTGTTTTTTCTTTGTAACAAAGTACACAAGTATGGAGGTATTAAACCTCAAAGAGCCTTATAAATGATAGTCAGCCAATGTGTGTATCTGCGTGCACTCAATGAAGATAAGTCTGACTTCATATACAGTTGACAATGGTGGGTGAGACTACGACAGCCAGTAACAAATCTTAGTGCTGAGTGAAAAACAGTGTCCAAGGACTGGAGGCATTTAGATGAAACACTAAAACAAAGCACGTCTCCATAATCAATTATGGGCAAGATAGTCGCTGTCACCTATTTCTTTCTTACTTTAAGAGAGAAGCAGTTTTTATTTCTAAAAAAGAAACCAAGCTTTACCCTAAGCTTAGAGACCAAGTTGTTAATATGGGCTTTAAATGAAAGCTCCTGATCAAGAGTAAAACCCAAGTACTTGTAATTTAAGACCTGCTCTCTAGGGTTTCCATTTGATGTTACAATATTTGGAATATTTTCCAGTAGCACCCTTGAATGAGAGAAAACCATTAGCTTGCTTTTATCTGTATTTAAAACCAATTTAAGCTCAAATAAGCGAGCCTGGATGACATCAAAAGCAGCTTGTAAAAACTCAAAAGCCTGAGTGATGGAGGTTGAACAGCAATAAATAATGCTGTCGTCTGCATAAAAGTGCTACATTGCATTTGACAAATTATTGCAAAGATTATTTAAGTAGATAGAAAATAAAATGGGCCCCAGCACAGAGCCTTGTGGAACGCCTTTGGTAATGTCCAGTAATGAAGAGGTGGTCCCAGCCACCTGTACACCTTGTGTTCTGCTGGAGAGAGAGTCTGTGAAGCAAGCAGCTGCATTTTTAGATCATCCAACGTGATGAAGGGCTTGAATGAACAGACTGTGGTCTACTGTGTCAAATACTTTTGACAAATCAATAAATAGGGCGACACAATATTTCTTGCCATCTACAGCCTCGATTAAATTATTGAAGACCTTAAGAGCAGCTGTAATAGTGCTATGCTGTTTTCTGAAACCAGATTGAAATGGAGATAAAATATTGTTTGATTCTAAAAAATCCTTTAGCTGGTTACTTAAGATCTTCTCAAACAATTTTGCTAAAATGCATAATTTAGAAATTGGTCTGTAATTATTTATATTTGTGGGTTCGCCCCCTTTTAGCAGGGGCAGAACAAAGGCAGATTTCCAGATTTTTGGAATGCTTATACTTGTTGGACTTAGGTTAAAAAGATGCAAGAAAGGCTCAGCGAGTGAGTTGCATACAGCTTTAAGGTTATCAGAAGAAGAAGTCAACCAGTCAAAATTTAAATCACCAACCAAGAGAAGTTGACTAGCATTTAACCCACTCATAAAGGATTCAAGAGAGGCAAGGGCTTGTGGAGGCAGAGGGAGGTCTATGACAGCCTACAATTGCGAGAGGTTGGCCATGCGAGAATTCAAGCTGCAGGGCAAGGAGTTCAAATTGTTTAGTGATTGCCAGTGATGATAATAAGGTAACATTAAATGTGTTTTTTATTTACATAGCCACTCCTCCACCTTTTCGAGGACGATCGCATCGGAAAACATTATATCCATTTATAGCAATGTCCTTGTCAGAGACTGCTTTACTTAGCCAGGTTTCTGATAAGATAAAGATGTCTGCGTTGGTTGTTTTAATCCAGATTTGGACTAAGTCTGATTTTGGCAGTAGACTTCTAATATTTGAATGAATTAAACCGAGACCCGACCTAGCTCTAAATTAATCAGGAGTACTGATGTTGTATAAAGCTGGGCCTGGATTTGGTTGCACATTGCCTGATTGCAGAAGTAAGAGCAATATAAAATGTTTCCGTTTCATATGGCAAGGTAACCTGATGACAACAATACTTGGCTTCACAATGTCAAAATGAGTAATTTCAGAAGGAGTAAAACATCTGTTTAACACAGAAATACAACATAAATGAAGCTGGTTAGAATTATTCAGCACTGACCCACATGTGGATATCAATAACCTTTGTGTAAATTCTGTACTTTCAAAGGATTGTTATTGCGTTCGGTTTTTTGATTGATTGATTGAGACTTTTATTAGTAGGTTGCACAGTGAAGTACATATTCCGTACAATTGACCACTAAATGGTAACACCCCAATAAGTTTTTCAACTTGTTTAAGTCGGGGTCCACTTAAATTGATTCATGATACAGATATATACTATCATATATGCTATCATTATAATACAGTCATCACACAAGATAATCACATTGAATTATTTACATTATTTACAATCAGGGGTGTGGAGGGGGGGGGGATATGGACATCAAGTAGTGGACATAGAGAGAGAGAGAGAGAGAGAGAGAGAGAGAGATCAGAAGGCATAAGAAAAAGTATCTGCATTTGATTGTTTACATTTGATTATTAGCAATCCGGGGAGGGTGTTAGTTTAGGGTTGTAGCTGCCTGGAGGTGAACTTTTATTGCGGTTTTGAAGGAGGATAGAGATGCCCTTTCTTTTATACCTGTTGGGGGCGCATTCCACATTGATGTGGCATAGAAAGATAGAGTTAAAGGTTGGTGGAGCACCTGGTCAGGTACTCCACTGACCAGGTGCTCATATATATATATATATATATATATATATATATATATATATATATATATATATATATATATATGTATATATATATATATATATATATATATATATATATATGTATGTATGTATGTATGTATGTATATATGTATATATATACATATATACATATACATATACGTATATGTATATACGTATATATATATATATATATATCAGTGTTTCCCATAAACTGCCAAGATACCTGTGGCGGTGGGGGCGTGGCTATGGGCGTGGTCACATGACATCGTCGAGTAATTTGCATAATTTACTACAATGATTTGATTTTCTCTAAAAAGGCTCAAAAAATGTATACTTACTCATTAATAATAACAGTTTTGTTTTAAACGTCCATCCATCCATCCATTTTACAATATAATTACAACACTTTATGTACATATTTATATACAGATTTGAACAATAAGTTATTCACTGAAATATATTTATTAATTGTGGTTCTTACAAAAAATATATCTTATAAAATATAAAAGCTAAAATGTCTCAAAGCTCTGCCCCTTTAATTAGTGCTTACTAAATGATTTAACTTTAGCCTACTACTACAAGCATATTATTTACCAGCAACATAAAGTGAAACAGAGGCAGAGGTGTCCTGCCACAGTCAGTAACAAATAAACATAAAACAGTAGTGGTGGTAGATAGACACAGAGCTTCATCAAACATCTGATCCACTGAACAAAGAGCTCCAAAAATCTTGAACTTTAGACTGCCATCAGTTTTACTCCCTACACTTAACCATGTGTTTCCTACTGCCTGCACACTTTGCACCCTTTGTTATATACACATGTTGTGTTTCTAATATAAATACATTTAATAAAGTCAAATACAAATAAGGCAACAAGAGAAGTATCCTACACTTCTCTTTTGTAAAGTAAATCTGAACAGCCTATATGAGCATCTACATCAACTATATGATTTGCCTGAGAAGCTGGAGAGGACAAAAAAAAAATAAAAAAATTTGTTTATTTAAAAAAAAAAAAAAAAAATTTTTGTTTATTAAAAAAAAAAAAAAAAATTTTTTTTATTTTGTTATTTGTGGTGGACGTAATTCTTTCGTGGCGGGCCGCCACAAATAAATGAATGTGTGGGAAACCCTGTATATACACATGTTTAAATATATATATAAGTATATATATATATATACATACATATATATATATATATTTATATATATATATTTACACATGTTTAAATATATATATAAGTATATATATATATACATACATATATGTATGTATATATATATATATATATATATATATATATATATATATATATATATTTATATATTTACACATGTGTGTATATATATATATACACTACCGTTCAAAAGTTTGGGGTCACCCAAACAATTTAGTGGAATAGCCTTCATTTCTAAGAACAAGAATAGACTGTCGAGTTTCAGATGAAAGTTCTCTTTTTCTGGCCATTTTGAGCGTTTAATTGACCCCACAAATGTGATGCTCCAGAAACTCAACCTGCTCAAAGGAAGGTCAGTTTTGTAGCTTCTGTAACGAGCTAAAGTGTTTTCAGATGTGTGAACATGATTGCACAAGGGTTTTCTAATCATCAATTAGCCTTCTGAGCCAATGAGCAAACACATTGTACCATTAGAACACTGGAGTGATAGTTGCTGGAAATGGGCCTCTATACACCTATGTAGATATTGCACCAAAAAGCAGACATTTGCAGCTAGAATAGTCATTTACCACATTAGCAATGTATGGAGTGTATTTCTGTAAAGTTAAGACTAGTTTAAAGTTATCTTCATTGAAAAGTACAGTGCTTTTCCTTAAAAAATAAGGACATTTACATGTGACCCCAAACTTTTGAACGCTAGTGTATATATTTATATGTGTATGTATACATATATATTTATATGTGTATGTATATATATTAAACAGATTTTTGTATTTATATTGATTACGTGTCTATTGCGATGTATATTGATACGGTTTTATCGCCCAGCACTAAACCAGAGTCACACCTGTCCCAAACCTGAGATCATACCAAGTTACATGAGAGACCTCCTGGTATATAAGATTACTTTGAAAAAACTCTGTTGTTGAACTCATGACGTCTCGTGGGCGAAATTGAAGACGGTGGCGGACCGCACTTGGACCTCGAGTCTTAATTTGGACACCCCTGTTCTAATAAAAGCATTTTACGTATAGCTACAAGCGAAGCTGCAAAACAATGGCATGTATGCACAACGCGCTGTTGTTGATACTGATTGGCTGCATAAATAAATAGTTGTGAACGGCATCACATAATGTGTTTTATTTGTTGTCACCTGTCTCTCACAGAGTTACATTCAAAATAGTACTGAATAAATGATGTATCAATTTTATTTCATTTACAACTTCCTAGATTTGATGTGCGTGTGGAAGCGCTAATGGACTGCTATTTTGGACTGACTTGTGAATTTTCTTGGTTGCAGATACATTCGAAAAGGTAAAGACGTGGCCAGAGAAGGAGACATGAACAAAGCTCTGGAGCTCTTCAAGATAGCCGAAAGCATTAAGCGCAGTGAAAAGCTGCAAAAGAGAATTGAGAAAATTGAGGAACTTTTGGCCCAGAACAACTCAGGGGAGGAAGATGATGACGAGTTTGTGGATGTGAACAACAGCGGTCTAAAGCTCTATAAAGATCTCTACCTGAAGCTTTATGACTACCAGAGGGACGGCGTGGCCTTCTTGTACAGCCTCTACAGAGACGAGCGGAAAGGTGGAATTCTGGCAGACGACATGGGCCTGGGCAAGACCATCCAGGTCATATCGTTCTTGTCGGGAATGTACGACTGTGAGCTAGTGAAACACACTCTGCTGGTCATGCCCACATCACTCATCAGAAACTGGACCAAGGAGTTTACTAAATGGACTCCTGGCATAAGGGTCAAAGAGTTTCACGGCGCCAAGCTGGAGCGGACCAAGAATCTGGAGAAGGTCCAGAGGAGTAAAGGTGTTATCATCACCACATACACCATGCTGATGAACAACTGGCAGCAGCTGTCGTCCTACGAGGGAAACGAGTTCAAGTGGGACTATGTGATCCTGGACGAGGCACACAAGATTAAGACCACCACAACCAAAACGGCCAAGAGCGTCTCGGCCGTTCCATCCAAAAACCGACTTCTGCTTACCGGCACTCCTGTCCAGAACAACCTCCGAGAGATGTGGTCCCTATTTCATTTTGCCTGTTCCGGAACTCTACTTGGCACGGCCAAAACCTTCAAAATGCAGTACGAGAACCCCATTACTCGAGCACGGGAGAAGGACGCTACACCGGGTGAAATGGCGCTGGGCTCCAGTATGTCTGCCAACCTCATGACTATCATCAAACCCTACTTCCTTCGTAGGACAAAGGCTGAAGTGCAGAATAAGAAAAACGAAGATGCATCCCAAAACAAGTGTCAAGGGAAGAAACAGTTGGAGGACCCGAAGGTCTCTGGTGCCATCATGCCCGCACTGACAAGGAAGAACGACTTGATTGTTTGGACGTACCTCAGTCGCGTTCAGGAAGACATCTACTGGAAGTTCATTTCCCTGGATCACATCAAGGAGCTGCTCATGACAACCAGGTCACCCCTAGCCGAGCTGACCCTCCTGAAAAAGCTGTGTGACCACCCAAGGCTGCTCTCCGCTCGAGCGATCACCAATTTAGGTCTGAAAGACAGCCCAGCTAAAAAGCAGCAGAGCGATGACACGGAGATGGGCAGTATCATCAACGTTGCTGACAAAACGCTGATATCCGAATCTGGCAAACTGGTATTTCTGTTTGCTCTCCTTGAACATCTCAGAGAGGAAGGTCATCGCACACTGGTCTTTGCTCACTACAGGATGGTACTGGATATCATCGAGCGCATCCTCAAGAACCGAGGCTACAAAGTCCTGAGGCTTGACGGAACAGTCACTCAGGTGACGGAAAGGGAGCGCCTCATTACCCTCTTCCAGACGAACCAAACATATTCCGTCTTCCTTCTCACCACTCAGGTGGGTGGAGTTGGCATCACCTTGACGGCAGCGGACCGAGTCGTCATCTTCGATCCCAGCTGGAACCCAGCGACAGACGCCCAGGCAGTGGACAGGGCGTACCGCATTGGTCAGAAGGAGAACGTTGTCATTTACAGGCTGATCACGTGCGGCACAGTAGAAGAAAAGATCTACAGACGACAGGTCTTCAAAGATTCACTGATCAGGCAGAACACGGGAGACAAGAAGAACCCTTTTCGGTACTTCAGCAAGCAAGAGTTGAAGGAGCTCTTCACTCTGGAGGACACGCGGTCGTCGTCCACACAGCAGTTGCTTCAGTCCTTGCACTCCAAACACAGACACACAGACACAGCACTGGACCACCACATCGCCCGCCTCCACACCATGGAGATGTTTGGAATCTCTGATCACGACCTCATGTTTTCCCTCAATGTAGACCACGATGAGGCCCCGAAGAACAAAAAAGAGCAAAACTACATTGAAGGTCGGGTCCAGAAAGCCCATGAGCTCGTGAAGGCGGAATCGGACCTGCAGATGCAGTTTGCAACCAATGTAGAATCCAGCACAGAGCCGGCGAACAAGGAACGTTTGCCTGAGAATAAACCGGGAAAACCGAGGGCAAATTCTGTCAGCTCGCCACGCCGGCCAGCAGATTTGGACAAATCCGGTTCTGGCAAAAATGGTGGCATTAAGAGCAGCACAATTGATCTCACTGTTAGTGATAGCGAGTCTGGTGAAAAATCATTAAACCTTTTAGAACAGTCTTCGCTGAAGCAGAAGTCTCTCTCTACTGAGGACATGTTTGGGTCTTTGTCTCTGAAGGAGCAGGAGTCTTTTGGGGCAGTGGACCCAGGAGACGTAAAAGCTGGTGGAACTGATGAAAAATGTACTCAGGAAGTTGAGAAAAGTCCTTCCATGCACATCAAAGATAATGAAGATTGCAACCTGGATGAGAGGCACGTGAAGTCTTTCCAGAAGAAAAGACTCTCAGTCTTGCAGTCATCCAGTACCAGCTTAAAAGTAGACTCGTGGTCCCGAACTAGCGCCGGCTCAGAGATGATTGATGACAACTTCAACTTGCAGCTGGAGGAGAGTGACGTCTCCTACCGCAGCATCATGGAGGACGAAGAGAGAAAGCTGCTATCTCAGCTGCAGACGGAGGGCACGTTTGACGTGGATAAGTCGCTCACAGAGGGCCAACAAAGCGGCAAGTCCCAAGTCTCCGAATTGGACGAATCCATCATCATATACGCCAAGAAGAAAAGAGCTGCTGTCCTCTCTGACAGTGAAGAAGAGGTTGAGCGTGACGACAAGCCCCAGTTGACCAAGGGTTCGGTTAATAAGTCTCTCCAGATGCTAGGATCCTCCACGCCCAAATCTGGGATGCACAGTTCCACCCCCAGCAAGTCCAGAAAGAGTGTTGGAGGAAACACCTCTGTGGCATCACGCCGCTCCCTCCTGAATTCTATCATTAAAGACGTGGACAAGCAGGATGAAGACAACCGTGACGAGCTTTCAGGGAGGTACTCTGACGAGGTGGAGGAGGAGGAGGAGGATGACTATGTAACCAGCCAGGAGGATCTCAGCCTGGACCAAGCAACTGGAGAGACTTTAAACACAGAAGAAGAGAGGGAAGACCTGGAAGAGTCCACCAGTGAGCTGGAGCTAGCGTCCTTTGAGAGGATGGAGCAGTGTACCACTAACACAGCGGCGGGCATTGCCTTAAAGTCCTCGTCGGACTCAGAAAGCATGTACGAGTCGCTGGTGACTCGAGGCCACCAGTTTTTCAGGGATGGCAAACTGAACGAAGCATTGGACTTGTTCCTGAAGGCCATCGATATCAACCCTGGAGATCCTGATATCGAGATCCTGACCATCAAACTGTATCGCCAACTGAGAGAATAAAAACATGGACCTCTTAAGTTCTTTTGGACTTCAACCCATACTTTTTATTCAGTAAGAGGGACGTAAATCACTTTGTTCTTTCCTCACCCAACTTATCTTCAAGTTGAGTTAAAGAACTGAAGGGGGCGTTTGTTTTCATCAGGACATTCTGCCGGTCATTTTTAGGTGAAAGGCAGTAGTTTATTCTTTAGTTGATTATTTTCCTCTTATGCTGACTTAATATAAATGTTTGCTTATTCACTGTGTTTTAAATAAAGTTTTCTATCATTAAAGGAGCATTTGCTTTGTCACCAAGTGTGTCCCGAGCCAAGATTAGTTTGTCACGTGACCGGCAACTTCTGGTCTACCCAAGTGTATATAATTATAATAATATATATTTTTTTTTCCTTTCTCCCTCAGGGGGGAACTCGACAAGGCGGTTGCTGGTTGTTCCATCTCCATCGTTGGGGTCCCTGCGGGTGGGGTGGGTGGTTCCCGTGGCCCCGTGCTGGGCGGTCCTGCGGCGGCCGACTTGGGTGGGGTGGCATGGGTCGGGCCGTGCCGTGCTCGGGGGTGGGCTCGTGGGGGCCCGGTTGCTGGTGGGGCGGGGTTGGTCTTCCTGTCCGGTTGCGGGGACTCTCTGGGGCCCCTGGGCGGGGCGTCCCGCCTTTCTGCCCGTGTGGGGTGGTGTCTTTCGCTGACTTGAAGGCTGGCTGTCCCCTGCTTCTCTCATGCCTTGTCCTCTGCCAGACGCGTCTGTCTGCGGCCTGCTGCTGGCTCTTCCGGGCGGTACAGCGGGCCTGGCTCTGGGGTTCCTGTCGCTAGTTCCCTGGGCGGCACACCTGCTGTTTGTGGGTTGGGCTCTCCGGGTGGCTGGGGCCGTACGCTGGCTCCCACACACACTTTGGAGTCAAATATATTGTACATACAAATACACATATACTCACATACACACCGTTATTCATACATACTGTAGGTACCTACGCTCCCACATACATACACAAATACAGTACATACCTACATACTCAAAAGTTCGTACATCCACACGCACATTCACTGTACAAACATACATATACACATACTGTACATATACATTCACTGTACAAACATACATACACATACTGTACATATACATTCACTGTACAAACATACATATACACATACTGTACATATACATTCACTGTACAAACATACATACACATACTGTACATATACATTCACTGTACAAACATACATATACACATACTGTACATATACATTCACTGTACAAACATACATATACACATACTGTACATATACATTCACTGTACAAACATACATACACATACTGTACATATACATTCACTGTACAAACATACATATACACATACTGTACATATACATTCACTGTACAAACATACATATACACATACTGTACATATACAAGTACATATACATACATACACTCATGCAAATATTAACGTTGTTGCCTTAGGGTAAACTGGGTATAACACATGGCACACTAACAAAGCACCTAATGTTACTATAACAATCTACAAGGTTAATATAGGTTGCTTCTCTTTCTTCCCCTCCATTTTTCTGCATTCTTTCGTATCTCTAGTTATCAATACGTACAGTATATGTATTGTTGCATTTGAACAACTGTATTGTTGTATGAAGTAAGGGTGGTGTCATTGAATGTTAATGGGTTAAACAATCCGATTAAGAGAAGCAAAGTCTTGGCTAAATTCAAAAAGGAAAAGATGCAGGTAATATATTTACAGGAAACGCACTTATCTAAACAGGAACATGAAAAATTCAGGAAACTCGGGTACAACAATACATTTTACAGTACATTCTTAAAACAGAGTAATAGGAGGGGTGTCGCCATATTAATATCGAACTCAGTTAAATTTGAATTAATCAAGGAAATATGTGATAAAGAGGGGAGATATATAATAGTGAAAGGGAAATTGGAAAACCAAACAGTAACGTTAATTAATGTCTATGTCCCCCCAGATAGCGGTAAATCCACGTATGAGAAAATATTTGATGTTATTAACAAAGAAGCAGAGGGGGTTTGGCTGTGTGGAGGTGACATTAATCTGACTTTGAATTATAACTTAGACACGACAAGCACGATTAGAAGTAAGGAACACATTAGCAAATATGTGAACATAATGATGAAGGAATTGGGAATAATAGACATATGGAGAGAACTACACCCGTTGGAGAAGGACTATACTCATTACTCAGCACCACATCAAATGTACAGTAGAATAGATATGTATCTGATGAACAAAGAAGAAATACACAGAGTGAAGGAGTGCAACATAGGAGTAACGGATCTCTCAGACCATAGTGCCATATACTTGACAATTCATCTAAATAGTAGGAAGAAAAACACGTTATGGAGATTGAATGTGGGCATCCTGAATAGTGAAAGTGTGATAGAATCAACAAAAAAAGATATAACCTCATATTTAGAAGAGAATGATAACGGGGAGGTGGAGCCGACAATTTTATGGGATGCTCTGAAGGCGGTCTTAAGGGGGAAGTTGATAGCTCAAACATCTTTTATGAAAAAGGCAAGATTAGAATTATATCAAAAACGAATCGGAAAATTGAAAGATTTGGAACAACAACATAAAACAGTGGGAACCTCTGAGATAATGGATCAGATTAAAGACATGAGAAAAAAAGTAAACGAAATGCTTATGGATGAGGTCGAAAAAAAGACCAGGTTTGTGAAACAAACATACTACGAGGGAGGCTCTAAAGCAACAAAGATGTTAGCTAGGAGACTGAAAAAACAACAAACATTAAATAATATTCACAAAATAAGGGACCCCAAGACCAACAACCTATTATACGATCCAGAAGCGATTGAAAACGTATTTGAAAATTATTATCGAACACTATATACACAACCAGTTGCGGCAAGAGAGGAGGAAATGGAACTTCTCTTAAATTCATTGGACCTGCCTTCATTGGGAGTTAGCCAAAACAAGATGCTAAACGCTAATATAACAATTGGGGAAATTGAAGAAGCAATACAAAGGACCAAAAATAACAAATCCCCGGGGACAGATGGCTTTAGTGCCGAATTTTACAAGACATTTAAAGAAGAGTTGATTCCCTTATTACAGACCTCCTTTAATTACACCCTTAAAAAAGGAAAAATTCCCCCCTCATGGAAAGAAGCGATTATATCAGTAATACATAAAGAAGGTAAAGATAAAGAAGACTGTAACAATTATAGACCTATTTCGCTACTGAATGTGGACTACAAGTTGTATACATCTATTATTTCAAAAAGGTTTGAAAACTTTATGTCGGATCTAATAGAGGACTGCCAAACTGGATTTATTAGGGAAAGACAAACTCAGGATAACATAAGGAGAGCCTTACATTTAGTTGATGAAATACAGAAGACAAAAACAAGTGCTATGCTCGTGAGTGTTGATGCTCACAAAGCATTCGACAGTGTAAATTGGTTATACCTGTATAAAGTAATGGAAAGACTAGGCTTTAACAAAAAATCAGTACAGATAATAAAGTCACTATACCAAGAACCATCAGCTAGAGTCAAAATAAATGGAAGTCTTTCGAAAAGCTTCAAATTGGAGAGGTCTACCAGGCAGGGTTGCTGTTTATCCCCGACGTTATTCGCATTATTTATAGAACCATTAGCCCAACTGATTAGAGAAAACAAGGAAATTAAAGGTATACAGATTAGACATAATGAACACAAGGTGGGGCTTTTTGCAGACGATGTACTGATCTATCTCCGAGATCCAGAAGAAACATTCCCTAGATTAATGAGAACCCTCGAAGATTATGGACGATATTCGGGGTATAAGTTAAATGTCACAAAAACACAAATATTATTGTTAAACTATAACCCCTCATTAGAAATTAGAGAGACGTATAAACTAAATTGGGACCTGGAAATGGTCAAATATTTGGGAGTTAATATAACAAAGGAAAGAGATAAACTATATGAAGCCAACTATGGGTCGATAAATCTGAGGCTTAAAATGGATCTGGAGAGATGGTCAGTGCTGTGTCTGGACTTAAGCTCAAGAATAGAAATAATCAAGATGAATGTGTTGCCGAGACTCTTGTACTTGTTTCAATCCCTACCAGTAGCAGTACCACAAATACAATTTGATGAGTGGGATAAAAATATATCGAGATTCATATGGGGGGGTAAAAGACCCAGAATTAGGTTCGAAACTCTCCAGCTGCCCAAGGTAAAAGGGGGAATGGCATTGCCAAATCTGAAAGAATATTTCCATGCAGCCCAACTTCGGTATCTAGTATGCTGGTGTAGACCAGAATACGAAGCGAAATGGAAGGGAATTGAATTAGACCAGGGGAGAGATCTTATCCAAAACTTGTTGGCAAATAAAACAATAGAAAAGAGAGTAGAGGCAGAACTGAGTCCGATTACTAAATTTACAATTGGAATTTGGAATAATATCTCAAAAAAATACAAATTAGAGGATGAAAGAAAGATACTAGGATGGTTGACACGTGATCCCAATTTCAAGCCTGGGTTCGAAGATCATGGGTTTAAACAGTGGGAACGAAAAGGCTTGACGGCAATGTGCACACTGTTGGAAGATGGGCAGATGAGGAGTTTCGAAGACCTACGGGCGACATATGATCTAGACAAACATGAGTTCTTCCGGTATTTACAGATAAGGGACTACTATATTAAAAAAATTAAAAGGGCATCAATGAACCCGCTAATTAGAATAATGGTACAAGCTTATAATAATAAAAAATGTAGAGTGATCTCAGCTGTTTACCAGGGATTGATGACAAGCAAGGGGACTTCAACCATGTACATTAAAGAGAAATGGGAAAGAGGATTTGGGGAGCAGATCACTGAAAAGGACTGGTATAATATTTGTAAAACGCAGTGCACGGCCACGAGTTCTAGGGTATGGAGGGAGTTTTGCTGGAAAAACATGACTAGATACTTTATAACTCCAAAAATAAGCGGAAGAGTCGCAGCAAAGAAACAACCATGTTGGAGGCTATGTGGAAATATGGACGCTGACCACGAACATGTGTTCTGGAACTGTCCCAATATTGAAAAATATTGGTATGACGTGTGGTCAGTGATAAAAGAAGTACTACAATATGACATTCCAAAAACAAGTATGATACTATACTTGGGAAACTTGACGCAGGAATATATGCAATTCGATGATTTCTATTTAGTCAAGGTTTTGTTAGCAGCCAGCAAAAAGGCAATTACAAGACTGTGGCGTAGTAGCAGCTCACCGACCTGTGAACAGTGGCTGTGCATTGTGGAAGAACTATATGTAATGGAAAGATTTACACATAGACTCAGAATACAGGAGGAACTATTTCTTGAGAAATGGACAAAATGGACTGAATACAAAACTCAGGAAAATGACACCACAAATGCTTGATATGGAATATAAATTGACTATGTATATATTGTAAGATGTTGACCCTGTTGATATATGTATGCATGTGACAGAATAAAAATTTAAGTTTAAAAAAAAAGAACAACTGTATTGTTGATAATAAAGGTAAATTATTGGTATTGTTAATTATCAATAGTGATATTTCTATTGATGTTTGTATTGCTCCATTTGTAGTGTAATAATGTTCATTGTCATTTCTGTATTATTTATTTCACTAACTGCGTCTTTGCTATCGCTTTTACCATCATATTTGTACATATCCTATTTGCTGATGATGCTCTATTGTTGTTGTTTTTGTTTTTATCTCTCTGTCTAATCCCCCTCTTGTCCCCACAATTCCCCCCTCTGTCTTCCTTTTTTTCTCTTTCCATCCCCTCCTGCTCCGGCCCGGCTGCACCAAATGATAATATAAATACATTTAATAAAGTCAAATACAAACAAGGCAACAAGAGAAGTATCCTACACTTCTCTTCTCTTTTGTAAAGTTAGTGGGCATCTACATCTACTATATGATATGCCTGAGAAGCTGGACAGGACACAAAATAAAATAAAATACCCCTTTGTTTACTACCACAAAAAGATCACGTTTGTGAAAACACGTATTATTATCAAGCAGTGTTGCCACAGTTACCTTGAAAAACTAATCTGACTACTGATTACTTCTTTAGAAAGTAACTTAGTTACTTTAGTTGATTTTAAAAGTAACTAAATGTTTGCTTATTCAGAGTCACAAGTTTGCTTATTCAGAGTCACTAACTACTGTGTTTAATTGAAGTTTTCTATCATTTTAATTGAAGTTTTCTATCATTTAAGGAGCATTTGCTTGGTCACCAACTGTGTCCCGAGCCAAAATTAGTTTGTCACGTGAGAGAAGCAACTTCTGGTCTACCCAAGTGGATTTCAAAATAAAATACCCCTTTGTTTACTACCACAATGGGATCGTTTGTAAAAACACATATTACAAAGTGTTAGTATCAAGTATCACGGAATTCTTACATGTTCACAAGGTGTGGCTGAAGCGTGTTTTAATAGTTGTGGAATGGAGTTAAAATACTTGCGTCCACATACATTGACTCTTACTGTAAGTCACTTTGTGACTTTTATTTAAGTGCAGGATTCGAAGGAGTTGATTCCAAATGTCGTTTCACATTCAAAGATGTTCATCCCAAATGTTGAAACTCGTTTCACACACGTCCGAACGGAAAACAGCTTTTATTTCGAAGGCGCGATCCGGACGTACGTGCCTCGGGGGTCTTCGGACACAAGCTTCGGCTCATTTCGGAGAACCGCCCGAACGTCAAAGACGCGTCGTGTGTTGGTGCCTCTTTTCGGGGGTCAAGCAAGTCCTGGGCGATTTTTGGTCGGGTTCGGACGTTGACAAGCGAGCACAAGCTCAATACAACCGCGACGGAACCGTCAGCTCGGCCTAGGATGTTCCCGCCGAGGCAGAGGAGCGGTCCTGGCGGTGGAGCATGAAGCGCTGCTCGGGGTCCCAGCCGAGCCTCCAGCGAGAAGACAGACGAGGAAGACAATGGCGGTGCGGGGAAGAACGAAGCTGTTTGAAGTCTGCTGTTTGCTGCTTTTGACGACCGGAAGTGGCCATTGCCGAGGTAAGGGGAGGCTTTACCAAGACTGCTTCTAGAACCTTCGACTAGTTAACTTTACAGTATGAATGTTCCGTCAGAAGCACCAACAACTTTGTACGTTACGCTGTTGACATGGCGCCCCCTGCCGGTCTGGAGTCACGCACCTGCCCCAGTGGGCCCCAACCCACGTGAGGGTCCACTCGGCTGGACCTGAGAGTCTTAACCCGGCCACTAGGACCTGTGAGTCTTAACCCGGCCACTAGGACCTGTGAGTCTTAACCCGGCCACTAGGACCTGAGAGTCTTAACCCGGCCACTAGGACCTGTGAGTCTTAACCCGGCCACTAGGACCTGTGAGTCTTAACCCGGCCACTAGGACCTGAGAGTCTTAACCCGGCCACTAGGACCTGTGAGTCTTAACCCGGCCACTAGGACCTGTGAGTCTTAACCCGGCCACTAGGACCTGAGAGTCTTAACCCGGCCACTAGGACCTGTGAGTCTTAACCCGGCCACTAGGACCTGAGAGTCTTAACCCGGCCACTAGGACCTGAGAGTCTTAACCCGGCCACTAGGACCTGTGAGTCTTAACCCGGCCACTAGGACCTGAGAGTCTTAACCCGGCCACTAGGACCTGAGAGTCTTAACCCGGCCACTAGGACCTGAGAGTCTTAACCCGGCCACTAGGACCTGAGAGTCCACTAGGACCTGAGAGTCTTAACCAGGCCACTAGGACCTGAGAGTCTTAACCCGGCCACTAGGACCTGAGAGTCCACTAGGACCTGAGAGTCTTAACCCGGCCACTAGGACCTGAGAGTCTTAACCCAGCTACTAGGACCTGAGAGTCTTAACCAGCTACTAGGACCTGAGAGTCTTAACCCGGCCACTAGGACCTGAGAGTCTTAACCCGGCCACTAGGACCTGAGAGTCCACTAGGACCTGAGAGTCTTAACCCAGCCACTGCTCGCATTTAAGAGCTTTAACATTCTTTGTTTTCGGGCTTAACAGAATCCGAGACAAACACACTTCTTTGAAATGTAGTTTCTCCAGCAAAAGGGGCGTGGCCTCACCTGACTGCAACACGCCCCCTTAGACAGGTTGATCTTTAAGCCGCTTAGCATGTGGTGTCATGGTCCTGGCGGGAGGTCATCACTGTGTGATGTGTAGCGGGCGGCGGCGCCCTCTGTGGGCACGTTTACGTGCGTGATGGCGAGAGAAGCTGGTCGGGTTTCTAAGGCCCCTCCCTCTCGGTTCTGCTTCCTGTTTCAGGCTCCCGGCAGACTCAGCATTTGTCCTCCTACCAGCTGACCGTCCCTCGGCCAATCGGAGGCCGCCCGAGGAGGGACGCCGACGGTTCACCGCCCAATCAGGTGCCGTGATTGAGATTGTTGTTGCTGCCTGGTGACCTCTGGCCTCTGAAGCGCCCACTGTGCGTGAACGCATGACTCCAACTTCCTGTAGACGTCCTCTCTAGGAATGCGTGTGTGTACCTCAGTGTTTTTCAACCTTTTTTAAAGCAAGGCACATTTTTGTCATAAAAAAAATCCGAAGGCACAACACCGGCAGAAAAGGTTAAAAAATGTAATTCCACCAGGTCGTCGTGCCTTATTTTGAGTTTGCTAGTGTCTTCCTGTGTGTAGTGCTTTAGTTCTTGTCTTGCGCTGTTATTTTGGTGGCCCTTCCTGTTTTGTCGGTGTTTTCCTGCAGCAGCTTCATGTCTTCCTTTGAGCGCTATTCCGCGCACCTGCTTTGTGTTAGCGAGCAAGGCTATTTACGTTGTTGCAATCCTTTTTTGTGAGGACATTGTTGATTGTCACGTCCCGTACGGATGTACTTTGTGGAGGCCGTAAGTTTTTGCTGTCGTCCAGCATTCTGTTTCTGTTTACTTTGTGGCCAGTTCAGTTTGACTTTCGTTGTGCGTAGCCTTTTCCTTTCCCTTTCGTTCATTTGGGGTTTAAACATTACATACCTTTGTACCTGCACGCTGTGCTCTGCATATTGGGATCACAACAAACCATCCTCGTCTCACCCGACACATTCCGACTTTTACAAAGCAATACTGCCACCTACTGACATGGAGTATTACGTGCTTACCCTGCCCAGTTCTACACAGCACAGACACTAAGCAACGGCACATTATTGGCAGATTATAATTATTGATTTGCAAAAAATATTTTTGGGATAAATTAGGTGAAGTTGCATAATTTCCCACGGCACACCAGGCTAGTGTGCCGCGGCACAGTGGTTGAAAAACACTGGTGTACGTAATGCTCAGGTGCTCCTGATGCCGAGGCGCTCACAGGAAGTCCGAGTCATGTGGTCTGCGTGAGTCAGGAAGCGCTGAATGAGGCAAACGCCACACGTGACCTTGTCTCTCCTCCTACCTAACTCCCTTCCCGCCGCAGGCGTCGTACGTGATCAGCGTGGCGGGCCGCGACCGCGTCGTCCATCTGGAGAGGAACCAGTAAGTTGTCGTCACTTCCTGTTCCGTTCCCACTCTAAACATGGATGGATGTTTCCCCCTGCAAACTCTTGCTATCTCCTTGGTATGATGTTGACATACTGCACGCTGATACCGCCGCACGCGGCGCACGCCACACGCTGCTATCTGCCTGTCCCCGCCGCATGCCGATAAGACACACTTCCACATCTCCTTCTTCTTTCTCTCCATGAAACATGAACAAGATGGCCCACGTCAAATACCCCGCTTTAAATACCTATAGAGGTGTTATTGTAGCAAAACTATTTGTGAATGCGTGTTTGAATCTGTGCGTCTGTAATCTAATACACGTGTTTTTGTACTAATTTGTGTGTCTGTATCTCAATCTGTGTGGGCGTGTGTAGAAACATGAACAAGATGGCCGACATCAAATACCCCGTTTTCAATAATTAAGTATTATTGTAGTAAAACTATTTGCAAATACGTATTTGCAAATGCGTATCTGAATCACATACACGTGTCTTTGTACTAATTTGTGTGTCTGTATCTCAATGTGTGTGTGAGTGTGTAAAAACATAAACAAGATGGCCGACGTCAAATACCCCGCTTTCAATAGTTATGGAAGTATTATTGTAGCAAAACTATTTGCAAATGCGTGTTTGAATCTGTGCGTTTGTAATCTAATACACGTGTTTTTGTACTAATTAGTGTCAATCTGTGTGTGTGCGTGTAGAAACATGAACAAGATGGCCGACGTCAAATACCCCGCTTTCAATACCTATAGAGGTGTTATTGTAGCAAAACTATTTGCAAATGCGTATCTGAATCACATACACGTGTCTTTGTACTAATTTGTGTGTCTGTATCTCAATGTGTGTGTGAGTGTGTAAAAACATGAACAAGATGGCCGACGTCAAATACCCCGCTTTCAATGGTTATGTATTATTGTAGCAAAACTATTTGCAAATGCGTGTTTGAATCTGTGCGTCTGTAATCTGATACACGTGTTTTTGTACTAATTTGTGTGTCTGTATCTCAATCTGTGTGTGCGTGTGTAGAAACATGAACAAGATGGCCGACGTCAAATACCCCGCTTTCAATAGTTATGGAAGTATTATTGTAGCAAAACTATTTGCAAATGCGTGTTTGAATCTGTGCGTTTGTAATCTAATACACGTGTTTTTGTACTAATTGGTGTCAATCTGTGTGTGTGCGTGTAAAAACATGAACAAGATGGCCGACGTCAAATACCCCGCTTTCAATACCTATAGAGGTGTTATTGTAGCAAAACTATTTGCAAATGCGTATTTGAATCTGCGTATCTGAATCACATACACGTGTCTTTGTACTAGTTTGTGTATCTGTATCTCATTGTGTGTGTGTGTAAAAACATGAACAAGATGGCTGACGTCAAACACCCCGCTTTCAATAGTTATGGAAGTATTATTGTAGCAAAACTATTTGCAAATGCGTGTTTGAATCTGTGCGTCTGTAATCTGACACACATGTTTTTGTACTCATTTGTGTGTCTGTGTGTAAAAACATGAACAAGATGGCCGACGTCAAATACCCCGTTTTCAATAATTAAGTATTATTGTAATAAAACTATTTGCAAATACGTATTTAAATCTGTGCGTCTGTAATCCGATACAGGTGTCTTTGTACTAATTTGCGTGTCTGTATCTCAATCTGTGTGTGTGTAGAAACATTAACAAGATGGCCGACGTCAAATACCCCGTTTTCAATAATTAAGTATTATTGTAATAAAACTATTTGTAAATACGTATTTGAATCTGTGCGTCTGTAATCTGATGCACGTGTTTTTGTACTAATTTGTGTGTCTGTGTGTAAAAACATGAACAAGATGGCTGACGTCAAATACCCCGCTTTCAATAGTTATGGAAGTATTATTGTAGCAAAACTATTTGCAAATGCGTGTTTGAATCTGTGCGTCTGTAATCTGACACACATGTTTTTGTACTCATTTGTGTGTCTGTGTGTAAAAACATGAACAAGATGGCCGACATCAAATATCCCGTTTTCAATAACTATGGAAGTATTATTGTAGCAAAACTATTTGCAAATGCGTGTTTGAATCTGTGCATCTGTAATCCGATACATGTGTGTGCTCTAATTTGCGTGTCTGTATCTCAATTTGTGTGCGTGTAGAAACATTAACAAGATGGCCGACGTCAAATACCCCGTTTTCAATAATTAAGTATTATTGTAGTAAAAGTATTTGCAAATACGTATTTGAATCTGTGCGTCTGTAATCCGATACAGGTGTCTTTGTACTAATTTGCGTGTCTGTATCTCAATCAGTGTGTGTGTAGAAACATTAACAAGATGGCCGACGTCAAATACCCCGTTTTCAATAATTAAGTATTATTGTAATAAAACTATTTGTAAATACGTATTTGAATCTGTGCGTCTGTAATCTGATGCACGTGTTTTTGTACTAATTTGTGTGTCTGTGTGTAAAAACATGACCAAGATGGCTGACGTCAAACACCCCGCTTTCAATAGTTATGGAAGTATTATTGTAGCAAAACTATTTGCAAATGCGTGTTTGAATCTGTGCGTCTGTAATCTGCCACACATGTTTTTGTACTCATTTGTGTGTCTGTGTGTAAAAACATGAACAAGATGGCCGACGTCAAATACCCCGTTTTCAATAATTAAGTATTATTGTAATAAAACTATTTGCAAATGCGTGTTTGAATCTGTGCGTTTGTAATCTAATACACATGTTTTTGTAATAATTGGTGTCCATCTGTGTGTGTGCGTGTAAAAACATGAACAAGATGGCCGACGTCAAATACCCCGCTTTCAATACCTATAGAGGTGTTATTGTAGCAAAACTATTTGCAAATGCGTATTTGAATCTACGTATCTGAATCACATACACGTGTCTTTGTACTAGTTTGTGTATCTGTATCTCATTGTTTGTGTGTGTGTGTAAAAACATGAACAAGATGGCTGACGTCAAACACCCCGCTTTCAATAGTTATGGAAGTATTATTGTAGCAAAACTATTTGCAAATGCGTGTTTGAATCTGTGCGTCTGTAATCTGACACACATGTTTTTGTACTAATTTGTGTGTCTGTGTGTAAAAACATGAACAAGATGGCCGACGTCAAATACCCCGCTTTCAATAACTATGGAAGTATTATTGTAGCAAAACTATTTGCAAATGCGTGTTTGAATCTGTGCGTCTGTAATCCGATACATGTGTGTGCTGTAATTTGCGTGTCTGTATCTCAATTTGTGTGTGTGTAGAAGCATTAACAAGATGGCCGACGTCAAATACCCCGTTTTCAATAATTAAGTATTATTGTAGTAAAACTATTTGTAAATACGTATTTGAATCTGTGCGTCTGTAATCTGATACACGTGTTTTTGTACTAATTTGTGTGTCTGTATCTCAATCTGTGTGGGCGTGTGTAGAAACATGAACAAGATGGCCGACGTCAAATACCCCGTTTTCAATAATTAAGTATTATTGTAGTAAAACTATTTGCAAATACGTATTTGAATCTGTGCGTCTGTAATCCGATACAGGCGTCTTTGTACTAATTTGTGTGTCTGTAATCTCAATTTGTGTGTGTGTGTGTAAAAACTCGAACAAGATGGCCGACGTCAAATACCCCGCTTTCAATAACTATGGAAGTATTATTGTAGCAAAACTATTTGCAAATGCGTGTTTGAATCTGTGCATCTGTAATCCGATACATGTGTGTGCTCTAATTTGTGTGTCTGTATCTCAATTTGTGTGTGTGTGTGTGTGTAGAAACATGAACAAGATGGCCGACGTCAAATACCCCGTTTTCAATAATTAAGTATTATTGTAGTAAAACTATTTGCAAATACGTATTTGAATCTGTGTGTCTGTAATCCGATACAGGTGTTTTTGTACTAATTTGTGTGTTTGAATCTCAATCTGTGTGTGTGTGAGTGTGTAAAAACATGAACAAGATGGCCGACGTCAATTACCCCGCTTTCAAAAACTATAGAACTAACATACTAACAAAACTATTTGCAAATGCGTATCTGGATGTGTGCGTCTGTAATCCGATACAGGTGTCTGTCTACTAATTTGTGTCTGTATCTCAATCTGTGTGTGTGTGTGTAATCAGATTGGTGTTTGCGTGTATTTCAATTTGTGTGTGTGTAAAAAAAAAAAACTGTCCATATTTTGATCTCTGTGTGTGTGTATTTAGATTTGTGTGAACCCTGATCGGCTGTCTTTTTACACGTGACTTTTGTGACATTTCTGCCGTACAAGATTTGTGCGTCCGTGCAATGTGTACTTTACACAAATCTGAATACACTTACACACACGTTTTTTACACACACAAATGATGACGCGGGCACTTGAATCAGTGCACAGAATAACATGAGTGGGTGCAGGGCGCCAACTAGTGGTGAGTATAGGGGAAGGAAATGTGGGGTAATTAGGGTTCCTGCTTCACACAAATCTGAATACACATTCACACACATTTTTTTCTACACACACAGATTGAAATACGGGAAAACAGATTTTTTTTTTTACACACAGATCTTACTACGGACAGACAGATATTTTTTTAACACACACAAATTAAAATACGGACACACAAATTAAAACACGCACACGCGGATCTGATTACTCACACACACACAAATTAGTGCACGGACACATGAATCTGACTACAGACGCACAGACCGAGATGCATATTTGCAAGTTTGCTACAATAATACTTCCATAAAAGATGGTCCCTGCGACATTTACATGTGTAATATACACAAGGTGGCGCTGTGTATCATGCTGTTGTTGTTGTTGTCAGGCTGCTGCTTCCTGATGACTTCACTGTCTTCACGTACGCACACGACGGATCGCTGCTCACGTCCGCACCTGTTGTCAAGGTAACACACACACACCCAGCAAAGATACCCTCAATTCTGGACGATACACCGCTCCATTTTTCCCTACGCTTTGTACCCTGCAGCTTATAAAACGGTGCGGATAATTTATGGATTTTTTCTGTGCTGATGGCCATAATGTAAATGGATTAAAAAAAATCAAAACAGCGAACACACTGGAAAGGTGTGTTATAGTTTGCACTATGGCGCCATCTTTTGGGCGGGTTCGCTCACTGCAGGCGCTGCCTTGCCCTTCTGTTTGGACTGAGCTATGAACTGGAAGTAGAATTGCCGTTCCGTCTTCCATAGCGTTCTCCTCGTAAGGATTGCTCATTCATCACTCCAAGCAACGTTTGTAAGTTTTACAATATAACTAAAACAATACTTCCTTACTAAAGCGTCCCATGTAGGAGTGTTTTCGTGAATAATTGTACGTGCTATTGTAATGTAATGAAGATGGCGTCCTTAGCATTAGCTAATGTGCTAACACGTTT
>NC_084747.1:23076228-23078728 GCF_033978785.1 Entelurus aequoreus | reverse complement strand
GTTATTACATATGTTGACCAGAGGGGGAGCACTTCACATTTTTACACACACTTGTTATTTCATATGTTGACCAGAGGGGGAGCACTTCACATTTTTACACACACTTGTTATTTCATATGTTGACCAGAGGGGGCGCACTTCAATTTTTTACACACACTTGTTATTTCATATGTTGACCAGAGGGGGAGCACTTCACATTTGTACACACACTTGTTATTTCATATGTTGACCATAGGGGGCGCACTTCAATTTTTTACACACACTTGTTATTTCATATGTTGACCAGAGGGGGAGCACTTAAATTTTTTACACACACTTGTTATTTCATATGTTGACCAGAGGGCGATCACTTCAAATTTTTACACACACTTATTATTTCATATGTTGACCAGAGGGGGAGCACTTCACATTTTTACACACACTTGTTATTTCATACGTTGACCAGAGGGGGAGCACTTCAAATTTTTACACACACTTGTTATTACATATGTTGACCAGAGGGGGAGCACTTCACATTTTTACACACACTTGTTATTTCATATGTTGACCAGAGGGGGTGCACTTCACATTTTTACACACACTTGTTATTTCATATGTTGACCAGAGGGCGAGCACTTCAAATTTTTACACACACTTGTTATTACATATGTTGACCAGAAGGGGAGCACTTCAATTTTTTTACACACACTTGTTATTTCATATGTTGACCAGAGGGGGAGCACTTCACATTTTTACACACACTTGTTATTTCATATGTTGACCAGAGGGGGTGCACTTCAATTTTTTACACACACTTGTTATTTTAAATGTTGACCAGAGGGGGAGCACTTCACATTTTTACACACACTTGTTATTTCATACACACACATACTTACACACACTTGTTATTTCATACACACACACACACACACACACTTGTTATTTCATACACACACATACATACACACACTTGTTATTTCATACACACACATACTTACACACACTTGTTATTTCATACACACACATACTTACACACACTTGTTATTTCATACACACACACACACACACACACTTGTTATTTCATACACACACATACTTACACACACTTGTTATTTCATACACACACACACTTGTTATTTCATACACACACATACTTACACACACTTGTTATTTCATACACACACACACTTGTTATTTCATACACACACATACTTACACTCACTTGTTATTTCATACACACATACACACACTTGTTATTTCATACACACACACACACTTGTTATTTCATACACACACATACTTACACACACTTGTTATTTCATACACACACACACACTTGTTATTTCATACACACACATACTTACACACACTTGTTATTTCATACACACACACACACACACACTTGTTATTTCATACACACACATACTTACACACACTTGTTATTTCATACACACACATACTTACACACACTTGTTATTTCATACACACACACACACACTTGTTATTTCATACACACACATACTTACATACACTTGTTATTTCATACACACACACACACACACACACACACTTGTTATTTCATACACACACATACTTACACACACTTGTTATTTCATACACACACATACTTACACACACTTGTTATTTCATACACACACACACACTTGTTATTTCATACACACATACTTACACACACTTGTTATTTCATACACACACATATTTACACACACTTGTTATTTCATACACACACACACTTGTTATTTCATACACACACACACGCACACACTTGTTATTTCATACACACACATACTTACACACACTTGTTATTTCATACACACACATACTTACACACACTTGTTATTTCATACACACACATACTTACACACACTTGTTATTTCATACACACACACACACACACACACACACACACACACACACACACACACACACACACACACTCACTCACTCACTCACTCACTCACTCACTCACTCACTCACTCACTCACTGACCAAAAAACGTGTGTTTTACTGGCATGCAAATAATAGCTTTTTAAATCATTTTAGAGAGTTTACATTATGAGGACCAGGATTTAGTCCTCATAACAGAATGAGGCCCCCACTACGTGATACAACGTTTAGTACACACACACACACACACACACAAACACCCCGATAAAAACACTTGTTTTACTGGCATGCAAATAATAGTTTTTTAAATCATTTTAGAGAGTTTACATTATGAGGACCAGGATTTAATCCTCATAACGGAATGAGGCCCCCACTACGTGATACAACTTTTTGTCCCCACCCACACACACTCACACACACGCGCACACACACACAAACGTTATACATGTGGTAATGTGTGTGTGTTGTCTGCAGGTGAAGCGAGCTGTTCTCCATCGGACACACTATGTGGAACTACTGCTTGTTGTTGATAATGAAAGGGTGAGTCACACACACACACACACACACACACACACACACACACACACACACACACACACACACACACACACAC